>NW_028245939.1:0-56040 GCF_964263255.1 Lissotriton vulgaris
CGGTTGCAGAGGAATGACTACCCCACTTTTTAGGTTTTGCCTAGCCAATGCGTACGAAGTACGCATGTGCTAGGAAAAACCTAATGAGTACAAAGTACGCATGTGCTAGGAAAAACCTAATGAGTACAGTATATGTGGCTTGGAATACGCCCCCGTCTTTCATTGGCTAGCTCCATAAATGGAGGCTAGCCATTGGAAGACGGGCCTGTCTGTCAATGCCGGACCAGATTCGGGGGCGTTCCCGAGAATTTTTGGCTTTTGGCAACGTCACGCTACGTCAGCCAAAAGCCCTCAGGAACGCCCCCGAATCTGTTCCGGCATTGACGGCACCCGGAAGTCCAGGTGAGTGCTTGCTTTTATTTTTTGGCCGTTCCCACCTACTCTCCCGCTCTCCGTCTCTCCGGCCCCGTTCCCGCTCTCCATGTCTCCGGCCCGTTCCCGCCCCCCTCCCGCTCTCTGTGTCTCCGGCCCCGTTCCCGCCCCCCTCCCGCTCTCCGTGTCTCCGGCCCCGTTCCCGCCCCCCTCCCGCTCTCCGTGTCTCCAGCCCCGTTCCCGCCCCCCTCCCGACAAGAGACATCTGAAGAATTCTGGTTCACACTCAGATTACGAATGCATCGTGTTACCTGGCGTCCAACCTATAGCTCTGTGAATCCCGGCATCTAGGCGCATGAACTCCCTGGCCTGTGACTGTAAGCATCTTTTTTACCGATCTGTAATAAGGAAGCATAATGCGCAGGATTCCTGGACACACCGGCATGAATGCCATGTACGACGTGCGTGGGCGGCTTGTTGGCAAAGCTTGAAGGAAACGGTCCAGAGGCTGGGAAGAGCACGCCCGTCCCTTCCTCCCCGAGCTTCCCTCGGAGCTGACGCCTAGAAGTTTACTCCAGTCAGTCTGCTTTCACTTTCGAGGGGGAGGGGGGCGATTTCGGCGCTAGGCACAATTTTTCTTCACGAGTGTCCACTGAAGAGTTTACCTCACGAGTGCGAAAAATTGGTATTTATTTACCTTATGAGTGTGGACAATACTATTTTACCTCACGAGTGTGAAAAATGGGTTTACCTCACGAGTGTCAACAAATGGGTTTACCTCACGAGTGTTGTTTCTCCGGTCCTGTGATGTCTCTTCGCGCAGATTTTAAGTGCGTGTACTCGATACGTTTTCCTTTTATACGGCTTTATACTTCTGATACCCGTATTTGGCTACGTTCTCTGTATTCCTGATATATATATATCTCTATTTTTTTTTTTTTTTTACACAAGGAGGGCGGCACAACCGGATACTTATTTAGAAGTTTTTATTACACCAACACTCCACCGACGCGTTTCAGCCTCACGGCTTTTCTCACGGTCAGCAAGTCCTTTTTTGCTTTTCATTTTTATACTGCCCCACCTGAGCCATAAAGTGGCATTGTGGGATACGTAGTTTATGAAGCAAAAATAATTAAAAAACAATAATACCAAACAAAGGACTGGTGTGTTCTGATTGTACAAGTATAGTACTTAGCGTCCTAAGTTGTTTTCACTCAAGGGCGTATCTTATTTCATTTACATTCATAGTTTTAAGTGTTCAAGTTAAGGGTATAGTACCCGAGTATGTATTTTACTCGCCGAGTTCATATTTACTCCAGATGTATGTGGAGATCTTCTCCCAAGTTCATGCCTCTGGGCTGTTTTGTGCGGAATCGGATGATTAAGCGTGATTCCATCTGTCGAAGAAGACGGACCGTGTCTCCTCCCCTGTCTGGTTTGGTCAGCATCTTCAATCCATAGTAGTTCATGGCTCGCCAATCCCCATTTTGGCAAGTGTTTAGGTGTTTTGCTGTGGCATACAGCATGTTCGAGTTCTTTACAGCCCGGATGTGTTCCAGTATTCTTTTCTTTAACATGCATGTGGTAGATCCTATGTATTGCATACCACATTTACATTCTATCACATATACCACGTTCTTGGATGTGCAGGTGATGTACTGTTTGATAGGCATGTATTTTCCATCAGGTTCCAACACAGTCTTCATTTTTTACCTATTTTACATGCTTTGCATGTGGTGCATGGCTTGAAGCCTACATTTTGTTCCGTCCACCATTTGGGTTCTTCTTTGATCTGAAAATGGCTTTTGACTAATCGGTTTTGCAGAGATGTGTTTTTCTTATATGTGATGGAGGGGTGTTTGCCCGCCAGTGGTCCCACATCCGGATCGCTGGTTATCAAGTGCCAATATTTTTTCATTTTCTTCGCTATTAACCCACTCTCTTTGTTATATGTGGTTACAAATCTTGGTGGATCTTTGTCTTGTGGGGATTGTTGCTTTTCAACCAAAGTATCTGCTCTGCTGATTTTGTCTGCCTCTTTTTACAGTCTTTTAGCACGTAGTCCTTGTATCCTCTTGACAGGAATCTTGCTTTACTTTCAAGTATCTTATTTTCGGCATCTTCTGGGTTTGAACAGTTTCTTTTCAATCGTACATATTCCCCATAGGGGATGCTTCGGAGTAGCGATTTCGGATGAAAACTGGTGCCATGGAGAACACTGTTAGTCGCAGTTTTTTTTCGGAACAGTGTTGTTTCCAGTTTGCCTTCTGAGACATAGACCTTGGTGTCTAAAAAGTCTATCTCTTTCTTGTTGGTTGAGCATGTGAATTGAAGACCCACCTCATTCTGATTAAGTGTTGCAAAGAATTTCTGGAACTGATCGTTGGTGCCATTCCAAATCAGAAAGAGGTCGTCAATATATCTGACCCATAAAATTATACGGTCTAGCTCTTCTTGGTCAGAATTGTTCCATGCTATCATTTTAATAAAATCAGCAGAGCAGATACTTTGGTTGAAAAGCAACAATCCCCACAAGACAAAGATCCACCAAGATTTGTAACCACATATAACAAAGAGAGTGGGTTAATAGCGAAGAAAATGAAAAAATATTGGCACTTGATAACCAGCGATCCGGATGTGGGACCACTGGCGGGCAAACACCCCTCCATCACATATAAGAAAAACACATCTCTGCAAAACCGATTAGTCAAAAGCCATTTTCAGATCAAAGAAGAACCCAAATGGTGGACAGAACAAAATGTAGGCTTCAAGCCATGCACCACATGCAAAGCATGTAAAATAGGTAAAAAATGAAGACCGTGTTGGAACCTGATGGAAAATACATGCCTATCAAACAGTACATCACCTGCACATCCAAGAACGTGGTATATGTGATAGAATGTAAATGTGGTATGCAATACATAGGATCTACCACATGCATGTTAAAGAAAAGAATACTGGAACACATCCGGGCTGTAAAGAACTCGAACATGCTGTATGCCACAGCAAAACACCTAAACACTTGCCAAAATGGGGATTGGCGAGCCATGAACTACTATGGATTGAAGATGCTGACCAAACCAGACAGGGGAGGAGACACGGTCCGTCTTCTTCGACAGATGGAATCACGCTTAATCATCCGATTCCGCACAAAACAGCCCAGAGGCATGAACTTGGGAGAAGATCTCCACATACATCTGGAGTAAATATGAACTCGGCGAGTAAAATACATACTCGGGTACTATACCCTTAACTTGAACACTTAAAACTATGAATGTAAATGAAATAAGATACGCCCTTGAGTGAAAACAACTTAGGACGCTAAGTACTATACTTGTACAATCAGAACACACCAGTCCTTTGTTTGGTATTATTGTTTTTTAATTATTTTTGCTTCATAAGCTACGTATCCCACAATGCCACTTTATGGCTCAGGTGGGGCAGTATAAAAATGAAAAGCAAAAAAGGACTTGCTGACCGTGAGAAAAGCCGTGAGGCTGAAACGCGTCGGTGGAGTGTTGGTGTAATAAAAACTTCTAAATAAGTATCCGGTTGTGCCGCCCTCCTTGTGTTCAAAATTGAAATTGGGGCTTCGATCCAGCCCTTGGGCCGAGCACACTGGCGAGCGCTCTCATGCATGGAAGGATCATTTTGATTGAATATATATATATATATCCCAGTTCTACATAGCAGGAACTCGACCCGAAGGTATCGGGCGCTTTACAAGAGCACTCGTGCTAGCATACATGGCAGAATGGCTGATGCTTTCAAATCCCTGCGCCTTTGTGTGATCTTGGGCGGATCAACCCTCCTCCTTTGCCAGAGCTCAGCAACAGGGAGCCTGAACTGTTGAAAGTTTAAAGGGGCGAAGTACACAGATGTGTTGGGGGGAGGGGAGTTCTCAGCTTGTGCAAACATTGCGTTTTACACCCGTGCGCCCGCACATGGCCGTGTTGTTGAGGGGCAGGGCTGGTGCTCGGGTGCCAGGCAGGCCCACCCCCTGGTCCATTGGAGTTTGTTGCAGCTCCAGCCCAGCCCCTCCCCCGGCCCTCTTCCCTCCTTGGAAGCCGCCGCGGCGTTTCTTTTTCCGAGTTGCCTCTTCCGTGTGCGCGCCAGAGGGATCGCGGGCCGGCAGGGGCGGGCGCCTCATTGAGTGGCAGTGTGTGTGTCTGTGTGTCTGCCTCTGTTTGTGTGTCTGCCTGTGTTTGTGTGTGTGTTTGTGTGCGCGCGTGATCCAGGGGTCCCCCAATGGCACGGACAGCAGTACTACCGCACCGACAGCAGCGACTCCGCAGCCTGCATGATGCCCCCGCCAGGAGGCAGGAAGCAGGAGGAAGACCCCGAGAAGGAGGGGGCGACGAAGGCATGGAAGAAGTGCAGCCCCGTCTGGCCCGCCACGGCCGTGATGGCCATCCTGGCGCTGCAGATCGCCTCCACCACCGGCCTCTTTGTTTACTTCACCATGTCCATTTCCAAGGTGAGCTGCGGGCAAAGTTACTGACCCGATTGTGCCCACAGGGGGCTGACCAGTTGGAGTCTGAGCGTGGTGGCAGGCACCGGCACAAGTAAAGTCGAATATGAGGGGGGCAAAGGGAAGTTGGGGCCAGCTGGCCCTCCGGGGAATGGGGGAGAGCTTGCAGGCACAAGACTCCATTGAAGTTAGATAACCCCTGTCCAGGTTAGTCTCAGTGGAAGCTGACCAACCAGAGGGGTGAACTGAACACCCTGAGCCTGAGGGGGCTTACCAGCATGAGTCTGAGGGAGAGCTGTCTAGCTAGAGTCTGAGGAAGAGCTGACCAGCCTGAGGGGTGCACTAACCTCTGGTCAGTGACCAGAAGAAGATGGACAATCACTCCTATGACATCACTTCTTATTTTGGGGCACATACCCACATATTCTGGTATTCGGAAAGAAGCACAGTACCGCCCCTTGACACGTGCATCAAGCACTGATTTCCTGGAGCTCTCACATTTGCAACATTGACAAGTACCAGCAGGTGGACGTGTTTACGCATGTAAGTAGGTTCATGCAGAGAGTGTGCAGGTAGGGATGTGCCCAGCCAATCAGCTTCCAAGACACTTAAAAGTACACATGAAGAGTAGATTGTCTTGGGTTCCAGCCGGTGCTGCATTGCACTGGCCTCCGAGCTCTGAGCCTTTCATTCTGTGATGTCATGCCACTAGCATTTCAAGAGTAACATTTGTAAATCAAGCCTTTGTCATTCTGGATGACTTATCTCATTAAAGTTGTGTATTGAACAAATCGAGTCTTTTATGTCACACCCAAGACAACAGTTTAGTAGGGCTTGACTTTAAGCATTTCATATATTGGCATGTAAGTAAAGCAGGGTTTGCCCAGGATAACACAGAATGTTCAATAGTGAAAGCCAGGATTAGAACCACAGTCGCTTGGATACAGAATCTAGCCATGTGATGTCCAGGGCGATGACTCCTGATTTTCTCTTAGAAAGAGTACATCTTTTGGTATTTTTCTGCTTTCCAAACTTTCATCTAGGAATGAGTATGTTATGTTAGTGCGGGAACGTTCTCTGAGCTGCTGTGCACTCTATAAGGTCACTCAGTAAGTTCACTCTATCTTTCATGTTATGCTATGTTATGTTGTCTTATGCTTTCTATCTTGTTATCTTACATTGTTCTGGGTTAATTTGTTTTGTCAGACTTTGTGTGGCACACTTCTACAATTTGTGTTTGCCATCTATTTCCAAATTTATGACATTGGAAATACAAAATAGTGGAATGTAATGCTGCGAGCCTTTATCAGACCAAGGCCACTCTGGCCTTCATGGCTGAGCTGGGGGCTCAAAGTAACCTGGGCCTATCACAAGTCCCTGAAACGGAGACGATACATTCTGAATATAATCTTTTGATAACAAGTAGGTCACAGTTTGAGTGCAGAATGTCTGGATTTAAATGCATGCGCTCGCAACTAATATTACATCAACGCCTCAATTCTCAGGACGCTTGCCATCCCCACGGCAAAAAAGATGCAGTGTTTTCAACAGTGTCTGTTGAGAATCTCCATACCATATGGAAAGTGACGTGGCTTCCGGTGAGCACAGCTCCACAATAGAGGATCTGTCCTAAAACTGAGGTCTGTGTGGCATAAGCCTGAAGGCACTCTGAAAATAACTTTCATGGCCATTGAAAGAGAAAAACCTTGCTATATTGTGTATTTTGGGGAGGGTTTGTGTGGTTCCTTCTGCTCACAGCACTTTTCACCTACCTTAACGTTGAAGTCAGCCGGGGCTCAGTGGACTAAGGTGCGCACGAGTTTATCCTTTCCTCATAGATTTCTCTCGCAGCCGAGCGCAGCCTTTCATCTTCATGAGGTCGATCAAACCGCAACATTTGATGCAAACATAGAATCTGTTATTAGTGCTGAAGGCCCACTTTAAATCCTCTGCTGTGCAATAACTTGATGCTGTGGCTTGTAACTGTACGCATATATACAAGACCAATATTTGAACAGAGGTCTGTATCCTGTTACTGGGTGAGGAGGGACTTGAGGTGGTTGGAAGATGGAAGGGAATGGTTTTGGGAGGTTGGTGGTCAGAAACAAAGTCCATCCCAGGTGCGCCTTTGGATTTCATTAATTTCCAATCCTCCTGCCTGATTTTGAACCTGTAAATAGTTGCTATAAAAATCAGAACAAAATCTGTCCAATCTTGGGTTTTGAGTTACAGAGGCCTGCCATAAAGGTATCTGTACATGTGGACTCTCTGTGGGGCTCCCAGTGGGCATGCATTGAGAAGCCAACCAGTGCCCCCAGTGGACAGTAGCAAACTCAACAGGAGGGGCAACGCTGGGAAAGGTATCTGCACGATAAAACAGCCCATGTGGTTCATGTGCTAGCTGCAGATGTGTGTGCAGTTTATGTGTTTGGAGTGACCAGAGTGCCTGCTGTAAAGGACTGTATGTTTTAGGAAGTGTGATCTATGTGTAAACTGCAAATTATAGTGTTAGGCACTGCAGCCTTAGGGTATTTGCTTTAATGTGTATACATCTTGCAGGGACCGAAGGGGTGCGACCATGGTGACAGAGCACAGACACTTAGTGAGCTTGCTGGAAAAACCTATGTGTAAACTACAAGTTACAGGTTTGATTACTTGCTGTTAATGGAGTGGCTTCATGTGCCATCTGTGAAGATCTGTGTATTTATCCCGCAGGACAAGATATTGAACCGAGAAAGATAGCATGGTGGTTGGGGTGCCTGTTGTAATCATCTGAGTACACAGATTGGGGGTTCGCTCTGACTGCTTCCATGGCCAATGCAGCCTGGAACGCCTGTCGCCACTACACCTGGCTCTGGTGCTTTGCAGCAGTTTAAATATTTTAGAGTTTCTGGTTGCTCAAATGGGTGTATTTTCTGATATTTATATGTTCCTCTCGTATTTATTGCTTGATTTTGCTTGTGAGAAAGTGTCACTCATAGTCGTTGAATGTCACTCATAATTACACTGAGATTATGAAAATGTCACAAAAGCAATCTGAAACCTTGGCAGCTATGCCCAGCATCGGGGAGCCCTCCAGCGGGCAGAGGCAGACAGAGCTCCGGGGGTCACTTCCACCCCCGCTGACACCAGGCACCGCAGCCAGGCCGGCCGCTCGCAGCCGCAGCCACATCCTGCCGGGGTGTCAGGGGATGCGCCGGGAGCAGCCCCATAAAGGGAGCGGCTGACACACGGAGAGGGTGGGACAGCCCCCGGGGGGCCGGCACGATGGCTCTGACCAAGAAGCACATCTACACGCGGGTGAGTGGGGGCCGGGGGGGGCGTACACATACAATCTGTCTGCACATCTGGCTGTTTTAAATGTGTGTTATCAATGTACACGTATATGTGGGTTTAGGTTCATGATATGTGTTCACAGATGTGCATGTATCTATGTGCCTGTACATTGCACATGCGCATAAATATATATGTAGATATGTATACATACATACGTGTATCTTTTTAAAGGTCTTATAATGTCACTGAGGCCTCCTGTGACAATAAGCCATGAAGCCGAGGGCCTCGTGGCCTGCGACGCCCCCACACCCACGAGATTGCTTTGTTGGACCATTACACACAGATTACCCTCTATGTGCTCCCATCCACCACCTTTTAGGTTGGAGCAGTTACCAGGGCATTTTTTGGAAGGGATATGAATAGATGTACTGCAAGAGTCACATAGGAATGTTAGAATAGAAAGGTCTACTGCATATACTAGTGAATACAGTCCTCTCTATATACAGAAAAAATGAGTTATATTTAGAGGGGTCGGAGTGGGACACAGTGGGTGGATAGATGCATGATGGATGGATGTATGCATGATGTATGGTTGGATGCATGGATGGGTTGTTGGTTGGATGGGTTGGTGGATTGCATACATTGTTGAGGGATTGGCTGTATATATGCATCTATCCATCCACCCATCCATGCATCTATCCATACACCCATCCCAACACCCATCCATGCATGCACTCATCCATGCATCCACCAACTCATCCATGCAAGCATAACAAGAGCCCGCAGCTCTCCGTCTCTCCTCGCCCCCCCTTCCCTGAGCCCTCAGCTCTCCTTCGTCTCTCCTCGCCCCCCTTCCCTGTGCCCTGCTATTGTAAATGACAATGCCATTTATTTATGTTACAAAACAAATAAAAATAATGTCAAGAGCAATGCCAATAGCTCTAACAAAGGCAAAACCATTGCATTGTAAATGCTTGTTATCGGCACTGTGAGAAGGTGACTTGGGATGAGGAGCAGAGGTGCCGCGCCAGTCAGAGGAGCAATTAGAGGTGCAGGAGACGCCGTGCAGGAGCAGACTGGAGTGGATCTGACAAGGCGGGCGGAAAACAGAGAGGCCACTCTGCGGGGGGGGGGGGGGGGGGCGGGGGGGGTTCGACGTGGAGCGCCAGAACATAGAGGACCCAGAACGAAAATCAGCAGGCAAAAGGTGCGGAGGCGCATCTCTGTATTGGGATCTCTGTCTTAGTGGAACGAGCCGGGAACAGAAAAACTACATATCCCAGAGTGGTCAGCATCGGGCGTTGGGAGGGGAACGCATTCCAGGAAAAACATTCCCGGAAAACATATGTGAGCCCTGTAACTGCTGGGGAAGGGAGCAAAGTGGCGCAGATTATTCCAAAAGAGTAAGTGTACGGTGACTGCTTGCAGCTGCATTTCTCACCAAGCTACGGGGCGGCAAGCAGTCGCGGTAGCTATTGGAAAACTCGAGTTTCACGCTTCACGGTGAGAGACGAGGCAGTGGTAATTTCTTAGTCCCTTTTCACCTCGTGACTGGGACAAATATTGGTGTTTCTGTGCTGCGGAAAAGACCTATTTGACCAACACTGGCTCTCTTCTGAACACTGGGACTTACCCTATTTCTTTCTGACACTGCCACAGGACTCCCGCTCTTGCTCCCGGTCTCCCCCGCTGCCGCAGCCTCCTGAAATCTTGAGAAGGGGTTGGAGCCTAAGTCTGGCATGTGACACGTGTCACTCTGTCATGTGGCATATGCCACATCTGATGTGACATATGCCATAGATTTTCTACTTGGTCTTTCATTATTATCAGTTGAGCATTTCCAAAGGACTATGTTTCACTCTGCTAAAATAAATAAATTGTTTAAAAAAATAAAAACTAATATTAAAAAATAATTTTCCGAGGTGGGGTTTGAACCCTGGTCAAAACTCACTCAAAGCCCCTGTACATTAACAGTGAGCTACCTACTCTGCTGAAAGTTCCCCAGCCACAGGTATCTATGTCATAGAATAAGGTTGTCAGTCCTTCCTCTATTTCTATTGTCTTTGGACTGTAGATACCACAAATCTTCTCTCGATTTACATTCTTTAAATACAAATAGCCCTTCCTTTCATACAGTCTGCCACTAGCCCCATGCATTTCCAATTCTTACACAATCATCCCCAAATTCTCATTCCACTAAATAAGTGATTTCTTTCATAGCAAACCTGTCCCCCCTATCCACGTGCCACCCAGCATGCCATTATCAATGCCTGACATGCACTATGAGTAAGGAGGCCATAGTTCTCCCAGATACTGCTAGGGGGTCATTTACAAAGGCACAGCTTTCATTTGTGGAATTTAGAAATAAAAAAAAAAAAAAATGATTTCCCCCACCTGGGGTTTGAACCCTGGTCAAAACTCATGCAAAGCCCCTGCACATACACAGTGAGCCACCTACTCTGCTGAAAGTTCCCCAGCCAAAGGCATTTATGTCATAGAATAAGGATGTCAGTCCTTCCTCTATTTCTATTGTCTTTGGACTGTAGATACCACAAATCTTCTCTCGATTTACATTCTTTAAATACAAATAGCCCTTCATTTCATACAGTCTGCCACTAGCCCCATGCATTTCCAATTCTTACACAATCATCCCCAAATTCTCATTCCACTAAATAAGTGATTTCTTTCATAGCAAACCTGTCCCCCCTATCCACGTGCCACCCAGCATGCCATTATCAATGCCTGACATGCACTATGAGTAAGGAGGCCATAGTTCTCCCAGATACTGCTAGGGGGTCATTTACAAAGGCACAGCTTTCATTTGTGGAATTTAGAAATAAAAAAATAAAAATAAAAAAAAAACGATATTTCCCACCTGGGGTTTGAACCCTGGTCAAAACTCACTCAAAGCCCCTGCACATACACAGTGAGCCACCTACTCTGCTGAAAGTTCTGCAGCCAAAGGCATCTATGTCATAGAATGAGGATGTCAGTCCTTCCTCTATTTCTATTGTCTTTGGACTGTAGATACCAGAAATCTTCTATCGATTTACATTCTTTCAATACAAATAGCCCTTCCTTTCATACAGTCTGCCACTAGCCCCATGCATTTCCAATTCTTACACAATCATCCCCAAATTCTCATTCCACTAAATAAGTGATTTCTTTCATAGCAAACCTGTCCCCCCTATCCACGTGCCACCCAGCATGCCATTATCAATGCCTGACATGCACTATGAGTAAGGAGGCCATAGTTCTCCCAGATACTGCTAGGGGGTCATTTACAAAGGCACAGCTTTCATTTGTGGAATTTAGAAATAAAAATAATAAAATAAAAAAAAACGATATTCCCCACCTGGGGTTTGAACCCTGGTCAAAACTCACTCAAAGCCCCTGCACATACACAGTGAGCCACCTACTCGGCTGAAAGTTCCCCAGCCAAAGGCATTTATGTCATAGAATAAGGATGTCAGTCCTTCCTCTATTTCTATTGTCTTTGGACTGTAGATACCACAAATCTTCTCTCGATTTACATTCTTTAAATACAAATAGCCCTTCCTTTCATACAGTCTGCCACTAGCCCCATGCATTTCCAATTCTTACACAATCATCCCCAAATTCTCATTCCACTAAATAAGTGATTTCTTTCATAGCAAACCTGTCCCCCCTATCCACGTGCCACCCAGCATGCCATTATCAATGCCTGACATGCACTATGAGTAAGGAGGCCATAGTTCTCCCAGATACTGCTAGGGGGTCATTTACAAAGGCACAGCTTTCATTTGTGGAATTTAGAAATAAAATAAAAAAAAAAAAAAAAAGATTTTCCCCACCTGGGGTTTTTTAACCCTGGTCAAAACTCACTCAAAGCCCCTGCACATACACAGTGAGCCAACTACTCTGCTGAAAGTTCCCCAGCCAAAGGCGTCTATGTCATAGAATAAGGATGTCAGCCCTTCCTCTATTTCTATTGTCTTTGGACTGTAGATACCAGAAATCTTCTCTCGATTTACATTCTTTAAATACAAATAGCCCTTCCTTTCATACAGTCTGCCACTAGCCCCATGCATTTATTATCTAGCCCCATGCATTTATTATTGTTACACAATCACGGTACAGGGAACCCCAGGTGCCACCCAGATTAGGACCCCCCTGGCATAGGTAGAATAGGATGAATGAAACATCTGGCCCGCCATTTTTAGGACAGCTTCTGGGCACCCTCTTCGTTCAAGTGGGTCTCCTGGAGGCACGCAATGGAGACGCCTTGGCGTCGGAGGAATGAAAGGACCCTGTATCTTTTAGTGCAAGTGCCCAATCCATGCACGTTCCAAGTTAAGAATTTAAACCCCATGACAGGAGATCACGCCCAACCTGGACATATATTACAAACGGCGTGTTCCGCCACCCACGGGCCCAACCAGCATCCAGGCCGGGGGACCTAGCCCATCTGATCAGCCATTCAAAAAACAGAAACACAGTACTCTCGATGCCAGCAACAATTTCCCCTCCCAACCCCACCAACCCCCCAAGCCCCCCCAACCCCACAACCCCCCCATAACATCTACCCCCACCCCCACCCACGAGCAAGATGACAGCAACAACAAAACACGCTATCCTGCCCTCCCCCTGCTGGTGCCAGGATGTACACAGCCACCCTATTCGTCCCATCCAATACACACACACACACACACCCAACCAAACACCACCCACCCCCCTTCTAGCTCCCCATGGGACCCAGATGTACAGGAATGAACCTGGGCTTGGCCGCCGGCATCAGTCCCAAAGCAGGGCCCTCCCCAGCCAAAATAAAGACAGACACCGCCACATAAGGTCGTTCCAACGGGATACAGGTCCTACGCTCCTCTCCGTCATTCAAGCTCGAACAGCACGGCTCCCAGGTACCTCATACAAACTCAAGGCCCAGCACTAAAGCCCCCAAAGCAGAGCACAACACTCTTCACTCCAACAGTACCTTACGACAGAGCCGTCCCCTGCAGCAGTTCAGACATTCCAGTCTCTGGGATCACCGGAGCCGTAGAGTCTGTACCTGGCACAATGTCCTGCAGGGTATCTGGAACCAACACGTCCCCAGGGGCGGATGCGCCCGAGGACTCTGGACCATCCCTTGCCAAGGAAGGTCCCAACGGCTCCGCCTTCCGCATCGTCGTCTCTGGGGATGGTTACCCCAGGTCTCACGGGGCCCCCCTCACTCTCCCGAGGGCATGTCGTCACCCCTGTATCTCCTGCCACTCCCACACCTCAGCGGGCTATTCGAAGAAATGCGCCCGGCCCTGAGATATCACCTTGACCTTGGCCGGATATAACAGCATATATTGTAGCTTCATCTCCTGGAGCTTCTGCTTGACTCCCAGGTAGGACTTCCGCTGCTCTTGCACCTGTTGGGTGTAATCAGGATAGATGCATATGTGGCTGTTCTCAATGGTGAGAGACTCCGTCTACCTCGCCGCCTTCAGAATGCAATCCCGGACTATATAGTTCAGGATCTTCGCAATCAATGCCCTCGGAGGCTCCCCCGGGTGCGGGGGGTACCATGGCCCTATGCGCCCGTTCGATGCCAAATACATTTGATAGCCCATGCAGGCACAGTTGAGTCTGAATCCAGTCCTCCAGGAAGCGCTCGGCATTCCCCGCCTCCAATCGCTCCGGCACACCCAGGACTCTAATGTTGCTGCGGCGCGCCCTACCCTCCGCGTCCTCAGCTTTTCGTTCCAATGCGTGCTTCATAGAGGTGAGTTGCATGACTGTCTTCTGGAGGGAAGCCACCGATACCTTATCCGCCACTTTGCGAAGATCCGTTCGCAGAAGGTTGACATCAAGCGATACAGTCTCTATCTGCCGCTCCAGCGCAGAATGGGAGCCCTGTATGGCCTTCAGCAAATCCGCCCGGGAAGGCTCCGCCGGCACATCCGCGCACTCCTCTTGACCTCTCTGCCCCGTAATCCATTGCGACGGCAGACGCTGGGTTGTATACTGTGTGATACTATTAAGCTGAGTGGATTTCGACATCCTGTCCTTACGCAGAGCCAGCAGACCAGGCACTCAGCGACCACCGCAGGGGAGCACCAAGGATCGTATACGGGTACCTCCGCTCAGTAGCGCGCCTTCTGGTCGCTCTTCAGGTCACTGCCATTCCGCTCCCGATCTCCCATCCTGCAGGACCAGGCTGTAGCAATGGGGTGGCGCACACAAGGATCAAGCACTACCTCAGTGCGTCCCCAGCGAAATTCAAGATTAACAATACTATGTCCACACCAGTTCCTGTAACACTGGGTGTCCCTCAAGGATCCTCCCTCTCCCCATCTCTGTTCAATATACTCATGGAACCACTTACCGCACTACTTCAAGCATCTAATGTTCAATTTCACATGTACGCAGACAATACCCAGCTCTACCTTAAAATACACACCCTTGATGACATCAAAATACTCAACACAACGCTTAGGAACATACAGACTTGGCTGGCAGAGAGTCACCTCAAACTTAACCTTCAAAAAACGGAATTCCTCCTAATAGCGCCTCCCACCAAAGTCCCCCTCACTCAGTCCTGGCTTAACCATCTCATTGCACTCAACGTTCAACCTACTATTGTGGACTCAGCGAAATCTTTAGGCATAACCCTTGACTGCAATCTCAATATGCATCATCACATCAGCAATGCAACGAAGGGAGCTAATTTCAAAATCAACACATTGCGGAAATTGAAAACTTTCCTTCCTCTCAATGACTTCAGAACTGCACTCCAAGCCCTAGTCATCCCTCGAGTGGATTATGGAAGTGTTGCCCTCTGTGGTCTCCCCATATCGACAACCGCACCAATAAAAGCCTCTATTAATGCTGCAGACAGACTAATCACGGGCTCAAAAAAACTTTCACACATTTCTCCTGATCTAAAAGCTTTGAACTGGCTGCCTTACGAAGCTAGGATACATCTGAAAATCGCCTGCATGACCCACAAGGTTATACACCACAACTCCCCCAGCTACCTCGCTCAGAAACTGACAATCTCGGGTGGCTCAAGAGTGACAAGAAGTGCAGACAATCTTCTTTTGAAACCTCAGAGATTTCACAAGAAAAAACGTATAAATGCTCCTTCTCAGGGATGGCGCCCAGGATCTGGAATGCCCTCCCTCCAGAAATCAGACTTATCTCATCCTTGGCATCCTTCAAAAAAGAAGTAAAATCTCTCCTATTAGCTAAAGTTACCTGAACTTTGACTAATGTAATCTCGTAACTCAGTACTCTTCCTCCTGTGACTATGTATATTGACCACCTATGCACCGTTGCTACCTTACCTTGTTTCTTTTTTTGTAACAATTTGCTCATCTTTGCACAAAATGTTTTGTTTAATTATTACTCCTTGCCTTTTTATCCCATTCTGTATGTAAAGAGCTCTGATATCCGTAAGGATCTTGTTCGCGCTCTATAAAACTTTTAAAATAAATAAAAATAAATTAAATTCACTATCAGGACATGCCACACACACCAGCGCTTGTCCTACCTTTCACATACAGTGCACCCTGCCCATGGGGGTACATTGGACCTACCTCGAGGCGACTTACATGTAGAAAAGGGAAGGTTTAGGGACTTGCAAGTGTGTGCACTTGCCAATTCGACAAGCAAGCCCTAGGCTGTGGACAGGCTACGCAATGGCAGGCCAGAGTTACACTTTACAGGCTGTTTGCGTGGGTGGCACAATCCAGTGCTGCAGCCCACCAACAGCATTTGATTTATATGCCCTGGCACTCGCAGTGCACTTTACTAGGGACTGACACATGAATCAAATAGCCAATCATGAAAAAACCAATCCATAACACAGTTTACACAGAGAGCATACTTTATCACTGATTTGGAGTGGTTAAGTGCCCATAGTCCTAAAACCAATGCACACAGGTCAGGAAATAATAGGAGGAAAAATCTAAATATTTGGGGATAACCCTGCAAACAGGGCCATTTCCAACAAGCAGTCACACACATGCAAGCACAAACTCCACTCAATAGCAGTCACACACATGCACACTCGACTCACGAGCAGTCGCACACACTCCACTCACAGTTACACAAATTCAAGCGCAAAATCCACTCACGAGCAGTCGCACACTCCACTCACGAGCAGTCACACTTATGCATGTGCACACTCTACTCACAAGCAGTCGCACATAGGAGCACTCGAGCTCTTCCACTAATGTTATGTGAATGTGATGGCATGCAAACAGCTCCTTCATTCTGCAGGCAGAATGCGTGGTGAGCACAGTGCGGGGGAGACACTCAGAGTGTGAAACTCTCTGATGGATCCTGTCTGGATTGATCTGAAGGGCTCAGGAAACAGAGGAAAACTATGAAACAAAGAAAACAGCAGTGTGGGGACGCCATTTTTTTTCCATATATAAACACAAGCCTGCCAATTTTCAAATGAGCCTGGATAGCTCAGTTGGTAGAGCATCAGGCTTTTAATCTGAGGGACCAGGGTTCAAGTCCCTCTTCAGGTGGGTCGTTTATTTTACTTTTTTTTACATCTATGATTTCTATTTTTGTTCTTAAAGGCCAACGCTCCTAGTAGCAATAATCTTTGCAAGCTCTTTAAGGTTGGAATTCGCTAATTGCTCTCCTTTTCGATATTCAATGTTGTCTCCGTAGCGCCACCTCCTGTCTGTCTGTCTGTCACTGTGCACCGGTTTCAACGAGTGATAATCGGAAGTGCAGTCGGTGTGCAGCCGGATCCCACTCGGGCTTCCGCTCGTTGACATCTCTGCTCATTATCAGATACTTCTTTTTTGCATCTTATAAATGTAACAAACTTACTATATTCTATTCACAAATTTGAAACAACCTCGTGCAAGGGAAATGAGTGTAATCCATTTTTTTTATAAAATTAATGTCTTCTTGTTGTAAATCGTTTGAAATAAAAGGACGTGAACATTTTCTAAAAGAAGTCACTGTTTGTGCCTTAAACCATCTTCCCTCAACAAGATCTAATTTTTGCGACTTCCAGTGCAATGTGCATAACTGGTGCGAAAATATAGAGCACGAGCTCTACATGTACCGACATCTAAACCCTATTGGTAAATGAACTTCCCAGTGGCATGTTGGTCTAGGAGTATGATTCTTGCTTTGGGTGTGAGAGGTCCTGGGTCAAATCCCAGACGAGCTATCTTTTGATTTTAATATTTTTTTGTTTAAAATAGGGGCACTGAAAAACACTTCAGAAAGATGAAAAAAAAACCTTTTTCCTTATTTCAAACGCATTAAATAAAAATTAAAAAATTTGAATATGAGATAAATAAGAAGTAAAATGGGCTCATCCAGGCTTTGAACCCGGGACCTCTCACACACTAAGCAAGAATCATTCCCCTAGACCAACAAGCCACTTTGTATGTTATTGCATCTTTCTCATATTCCAATTCTTAGTGCTCAGAGCTGCCACCAGAGCAGCATAGGGCTTTCAAGTACACTTTTAAAGGGACCGCTCTATTAAAACCCACTCACTGAACAGCAGAGTAGGAATTAACAGCAGAACCAGAAGGACCCATAAGAACACTTCTTACCTCCCACATCTGTGAGACTCACCGGCAATAGAGCAGGGGCCCCACATGCACAGAGAGCTCTGTATCAGGACGTGTGTTATTTATACTTTGATAAACCTATTTTGTGCAGTCATTTTAAGGGCCATTTTCATCTCTCAGTAATTCTGACCAATATACTCGAATATGCTTCTACGCCAGTGCATTAAATGGCACTATAGAAGTGAAGGTGCTCGCTATTTACAGTATCTGTTATTCTGCTTGCTCCTGAGAAGTGCACTGGCAGCACTGCCGAGAAGAGCACTTACTCACCCTTTCAAATGGAAGAAGTGCAGGTACTCATTACCGGACAGAGTACTTGCCCATTTAAAGCGATGCCCAATGCCATAAATAGCAAATAAAACCATATATATGATAAAATTAGTGGACACACGTACAAGCTCCGTCATCAGATTTACTCCACACCCCTACTCATCACTCCCACGTTCACCAGTAACTAGACGTAAAAGAATGAGTGATTAAAAGTGTGTGAGGGTGTATTCTAGGTTGCACTCCCCCATCCCATGATCATAGAGTGGGATTATGCACCCACTACTTCTTTCTCCTGAGTACAAGAAGAGCAGTCCAGTCCTTCATGGCTCCTCTCAGGTCAAAGACAGCAGGTCCAGTCCTCTTCAGTTCGTCCTCAGGTCCAGAAAGTGTTCTGAAGTTGCTGCCTGGAGATCAGGGCATAGCTTCAAGGGGGTTGTTTGGGGGTGTGACACCCTCCCAAATTATTGCATTCATTACTTGGCATTTGGGCTCAGGGCCCTGTGTCGGGTCTGCTATCGATGTTTTTTTCTGGTTTTGACCCGAGAATAAAAGACAAATAATTAACCTTTTATGTGAATTAGTGCCAGAGATATGCAAATGGAGACTGAATTTCAAAATGTGAAACCAGATAAACTTAAATCAATACCTGCTTCCCTGCTTCTTCAAATTGTGTGATCCTAAACAAATCTTTTATTTTGGAGCCTCCTTTTTCTTTATTATCCTACATAGGCACAATTCTAACTACTTCAAGTTGTGCGCTGTAAAACCACCTCTTATGCTTGATTTAATAATCTATAATGTTGTGCCTTCTATAATAAGAATCTAGGACACGTTTAGCATTTAAATGACTACTTTAACAATTGCGATACAAAAGGGGATGATGGACGGAGCGTTTGAGCAAATCAAACACTGACCCCCAGTCAGCTGATCTGGGTTTAATCCATCACCATTCTTTAGCCCACTCTCCCACCCCAGTTCAGACATGGCCATATGCAAATCAGTCTGACCCTGTGCCTCATGGGAACAGTCCAGCCCAAACTGCCAAGCCATGTCTTCCCTGTACCGGAAAAAAACATCCTGGAACTGGTTTCTGGATAATCAGCCATCATCAGCCAGCCTAGCTTGAATCCAGTGGCAAAGTGAGCAAGGGACCCAAGTCTGGGCACACCCTGCCAACTTAGGGTGAACAAAGCAAAACCAAAGGGGATGATGGACCGAGTGTTGAACGTTGCAAGCACTCACCCCCAGTCAACTGATCTGGGCCTTGATCATCTTACCTGTCCACCCTGCAGCTGACTGCTTTTTTAATTGGGAAATTTGAGCCCCCCCTGAATCTCACTAACTAGGCCAGTCCCCCTGCTGGGGATGCCACATTCATGCCTGGCACGTAATCAGACACATAAGGGCTTGACTTGCTTGATGCACAGAGTCAAGTTTACTCTTCCTGTGAGTTCATGTCCCCATTACATTAAGGTTGTTGAACTTGTTACTGTGCCTACTACATAATACACTGCAACCTACAAGCTGCAGGCTCTAATCCCTAAAGTATAGTTAAAGGTGACTGAGCCAGCTGCACAGGTCTGCTTGTGATCTCCAGGTTACACATCCCAGTCTAGTTACGGTTACTCAAAGGCTCAGTTTACTGCAGAATAATGTAAATAAACTGCAGATTGCACTTTTGAATTCACATAGGAGCTACCCAGCCTCTCACTCTTCTACGGTGGACACAATCTGTACATTTAAATATAATGCTAACATGAAGTAGGACTCAGGTTACTGTGGGTGAGTCTCCAGCACATCTTTCATAATAACCATGTATCTTTCAAAATACTCCTCTCTTATTACAGTATTGCTGGGGGGACTGGTGATTTACATGGTGAGCTCAGGTCACATTCCCTACTTTCCCCAGTTGGAGCAGTAGGAATTGTAAAGCACATTTTCACCCTGAAAAGTACATTGGTACTGAAAAACAGATGTTCATTGTTCTCTAACTCAATAGTGCTCCTTTTATTAACCACAGAAAGAGGAAAGGCTGAGTCAACTTACCAGCCTTTGAACCTGTGACCCTGAAGTCAAACACAGATCTCTGCAGTTAAATGTGTGAGTCCCCAGAGCCACCAACTGAGCAAAAGCAGCAGGTCAAGCAGTGCACTATTGATAGTGTTTGGCTACAGACAGCTGCAGCTGTCTGTTAGCAACTGCTAATGAGTAGGCCTTGGCAGAGTTCGTGGAGTTCCGCATGACTGAAAAACTCTGCTGTGCTGCGCGGACTTTGGCAAGCAGCAGAGTGCGTTACGTTGCACCATTCGCACTGATTTTTAGAACTTGGAGTTTGACCCGTGCTATGAAATCAGTGCAAAAGGTGCACGCACAGCGCAAGGGGGTGCAGCTTCTTTCTGCTGCTCGAGTTGATGTTCTACTAGAGCAGCAGCTTCCTCAGCGCGAATGGAAGGTTTCTCAACGCAAGCGGTAGCGACCATCCACACTGCCAGCATTGAAAGATATCGCCGGGAGGTGGTCTGGGGTAAAATTCTCCCCGCTTGCAAACTTAATGTTGGTGAGCGCAAGTAAGTAAAAACTCTGCTCTGCGGAGTTTTTCAGAACTCCGCGTGCTACGCGGAGCGTGGAGTGGGAAAAACTCCGCAAAATCAATGAGCGAAGTAGAATTTCATGCTCAGGCCTACAAAAGCGCTCCACACTATCAGGGTCACTGCATATTCATTTTTTTACATTTTGCTGTTGAAAACAATTATATCAAATGTGAAGTGACTGCCATCTTCTACTTCCTAACTTGCAATGCATGAAACAATGGTATTGTTACCTTAGGTATAACAGGCAAACCACTTGTGTTGGCTTTGTCAAATGCTTCTTTCTGTTCTTATCTTTGTGTGTTGCCCGTCACGCCAACACTCCGTGAAAAAGCATTGGCATAGCCAATATGTCGTGCCTTTGGGACCTTATAATTATTTGGCCATGCAGCACATTATCCTGGGTGCTACAGCATCTACTGTTACTTCACGGGATGGGAGGAATGGCACCCTCAGAGCTGCCCCATCCTGTGAATGACAGTGCCCTCACAGCCATTGTTAGAGCACAGTGCTGCTACAGCTGCTCCAATCAGAAAACACACAGCACTCCTGTAGCTGCTGTGAGACGTTGGCCTGGCATATGCTGTCCACTATTCTAGTGGGCACCTAGCACCAGTCCAAATTACCCTCATTGATGGTA
This sequence comes from Lissotriton vulgaris, assembly GCF_964263255.1. Taxonomy (NCBI): domain Eukaryota; kingdom Metazoa; phylum Chordata; class Amphibia; order Caudata; family Salamandridae; genus Lissotriton; species Lissotriton vulgaris. The sequence goes on from NW_028245939.1 coordinate 21,139, forward strand.
GAATGTGCGTGCCCATACTCAAACACGCACACACACACATACACACACACTCACACACACCCTCCACCCCCACCCACCCCCCCTCTCCCTCACCAACAAACATTGCGTGCTTTTTCTTTCCCTCCCTCCTCCTTCTCTATGGCTGGTCTTCTTCCGTCCCTGCAGCGCTGTTACTGGTAGAATGATGCATGTGCTGTGGCTCCTCTGGGTCCTCGGCTGGGCCAGCATGTACTCACAAAAAGACCCACTGGTCATCTTGGACACCGACAACCGATCTCTCCTTCATCACCGAGTTCTACGCCTCGCCACTGGGCACGAGTTGCAGGCCACGCCGATGTGCACGGTCACGGCTTGCCTCCAGCGTGCACTGCTCTTTCCCTTTCCCTTGGTTTTCAATCGTGGAGCTCAACACTGAGACTACAGTGCGGAGTCCTTTCCGGAACCAGGGAAAGCAAACGTAGTAGAAGAGGGTAAATGGCATAGCCCTTGATGAGCAGCTGAGGAAGAAGCCTACCAAGCCTATACCCGATTATGAGTTACAGCTCGACGTCCGGCCCTGAAGACGAGCTATGCAATAGAGACCTACGACAAGCCAAGGAAAAGCATAGCGGCGAGACACTGGGTCCAAGTGCTGCATTAATTAGGTGAGAGCTGCGGGTTTGACGAGGCAGCTTGGAGAGGACGGCGTTGGAGACTGGCCTTTACTAGTTGTCTACAGGATCATTGGGCAGATGCAATTGCATTTTCGTTGCAGAGCGGAAAATCCCCCTGCTCTTTCTAGCAGTTGCTCCTAAGCGATTCCTGCACGCACCAAGTTCATTAATGACTCCTGTCAGGCCGCCTCCAAAATGAAAACGCATTTTCAGAGCTACCTTTGTTTCGAAATCACTCTTTTGTTGACTTATCAGCTTTTTTTGCCTCAGAGTGTCCAGCTGTGTTGAGCTGACACCTTCAGCCGACACACGTACACGCAGGCGGCCTTCATCAGTGAGGTCAGCACCCCCTCGGGTGTCCCGTGGACCGCTCTCCTCCAGTCTAAAGCCTCATTTCTCATGACAAGGCCCAGTTCTCTTCCAGAGTGAGCCAGTCCAGCACTTACAGTATTCACATCAATTTATACAACGTATGCTTGGCACACAGCGGGGAACCGTGGGAGCCATACCAGTCAAAGCATTTGCAATGCAATAGGTCTCACATTTACACGAGTTTAAGCTAGTGGCATTGTAAATGACAATGCATTTTATTTATGTTTTAAAAAAGAAAACAAATAAAAGCCAGTTATTTGCAATGTCAATTGCTTAAACTTGCGTAAATGCCAGACCTATTGAATTGCAAATGCTTGTTTAAAATGCCATTGTACTCCAAAGTACGGGGCAATCCTGTCATGTGTACGTATACTTCTGGTGCCTCAAAGAATAGCATACGGGATTGGTACACCACCCTCAGCTTGGCTAGAAACAGCAATGCATAGGGAAGTTTCTGCTCACCTAGTTGGGCCTTGTCTGCCATAAATTACTGTTGCTTTTGCTGGACTAGTCTTGTGTACTCATGACATTTGAGGATGCAAGTGTTTTTGAACATCAGGTGTTCTTTGTCTGGATTGATTTCAAATCATGTCTCCGCTGTTGTGCTTATTCAAAATCTTTGCAATGAAAGGACTTGGTCTGGCTTCCCGGGGCGACTTCTGCATCATGGCCCTGTGTGCCCTTTCTACAACAAAATAATAGGACAACAACTATGGAAGTAGCCAGCCGGTGAGCCACTTAGTCAGGAACTCTTCCATGCTCCCCATTCATTTTGCATAAGCTTTATTCCATAGCAATTATCATAAAAGCATTTCACAGTCACATAAAAGTATATAAAATGAATATTTCATATAGTAAAAACAAGTTTTTAAAACCTGGCTATACCGTCCACTCTAAATTTACGCTTAATATCTTAATTGGCATTTGCTCATTAGGTTTAAAATTACAGATTAGCTAAAACACATGTCCCATACAAAACAGTTAATCTTCAGTACTTTGCAAATAATTCCTATGTGTAAATTATCTCTCAGATCCACAGATTAGATGGTATTTATTTGCACATTACTCCTTAATTGTGCCCTTATACGGATAATCCACGCACACCACAGGTACTTTGTAACACCACATACTAGCGAGGACCTACTTGAGTCACTTCTCATGATTCGTAGAGCATCAAGGAGGTTTCTAGTGCCCAAATATAATACATATAGGCTTGATCCATTTGGCCCTTGCTTGCTTGTAGGCTGGGCAAGCAAAGACTACATGGTCTACAGTTTCTTGTTGTGCATCACAGCAGGGGCAGTTATATAGGTTGGATGTTGTTGGGTCCCATTTTGCCAGTTTGGTATTTAGCCTTACTGACCCTAATGTAAACTGCATATATAGTGCCCTGTCTCTGTGTTTCCTGATAAAATCTAGATAACGTTCCAGGGATCAAACTGATTTATGCTGGATGAACTCTTCAAATAGTCAGACAAGCATTGGTTTATGTAAGACCTGGTGATTTACCCAGTTCCAGTAATTCTTTTTTAACTCTCTCTTAGTCGGAGTGACCTGCTTGGCCCAAGCTTGGTCAGTAATTCCTTTAGATCTTTAAGCCACTTAACACCTTTGTTGTTATCAAGGGTAATTAGCTCAGAAAGGACCGTCGCATAGCTATGGAGTTCTGGGGTGCGTCTTAGTCTAATCAAGTATAGAATAGGGCAAAGTATATCCACCTCGCTAAAAGTGTGTCTGCCCATGTCAGAGAGTATGGGCTTGAGTGGTGTATTGGTAGGGACATAAGGTGATGGCAGCATATGGCAGTTGGGGCAGGCCACAGCTGGTTGTAATTGAATTTTGGGAATCTTGCACTGCTGTCACTGCGTTCTCTGAGTCTTGTTGTGTAACTGTTCTTTGCATTAGGGAAGCTTGCACTCTTGTTGTCAAATCTATACCTGAGTTATATGCTGCCGAAGCCAAAATGATTGACTCAGTCTCCATGAGGGAAAGGGCCGAGAGGTGCGCCGGGGCGGGGATGCAAAGAGGAGGAACACGTGTACAAATATGGGTAGGTTTCTCTCCCGCACACACAGCAGTGTGTACAGATGGCTGTGTGAATGTTGTCTGTGTGTATTGCTTTGTGTCTGGCTCAGGCACTTTGAAGCTGAAAGTTGAAAGAGGGCATAAGGTAAATCTAAGGTAAATCTACTAAAACGTATATCAAATTCCCACAAGCCCAGCGGTTCTGCTGCCTCAAATTTCCATAGAGCCCTTTTTTTTACACTGTGGCATTTAAAATCTTCTGTATATGTGGTTCAATGTTTTTCTTCCAATCCTGACCCAGCTTGCACTTAATACAATGAAATTCCATGTACTGGGATACGGGGAGCTCCTTTTAGGACAATTGAATGCTGATGACTAGTAACAACTTGTATAGATCTACAATATTCCAATGTTTACACTATTCAGGTGTTTGCCTATTGTTCCTTCCTCCAATTGTTTATTTTAGAACATCATATTATCATTGGGCGGAAATACTGCTCTAACAGCTTTATTATACTTCTGTGTATGCCAATGCTACTTATTAAAAGGCCACCCCTCTCTCTTATAGGCCTGTGTTTCATTTGCCAGGTAGTGAAATCCTGCTCTCGTTGCAGTGCACACCCTTCGCCCAGTAACAATGACACCTGCTGCATCGCAGCCAAGGTTTCAGATTACTATGAGTGCCATTTTCATAATTTCAGTCAATTTAGTGTAATTATGAGTGGCATTTGAACAACTATGAATAAAACTTTCTGGAGAGCAAAATCAAGCAATGAAGACGAGAGAAACATAGGAGTATCAGACATTTCACATAGAGCACTGGAATTGTCCCTTTTCAATGCATTAGTGATTTTAGCAAATTTGTTTCCAAAAATTGTGCTTTAAATGCAATTTTGATTTCATCTTTTTCAAAATGTTCACTGGGCAGGGGAACCTCCTATCAAAACCTTCCTATGAGGAAGGAAGGCTCCCTTGCTGAAATTAGTTTGACTTTTTTGCAGTTCCATTTGAGGATGTTGGTGGAGCTAATAGAGGAAGTGGGTGGAGCCAGTGGAGGAAGTGGGTGGAGCCAGAAAAAAAGTAGGTGTGGACTCCGACAAAGATTGGAGCACCTGCACTTCATATTTTACAAATTAAGCACTGGCTGCTGGTACAGCGGCAGGGCTTCTGATGGCACCCAGGAGTCACACATTCATTCCCAAGCCAGTGTTAATGGGTAGGGAAGAGCCAAATATGAGATTTTTCGTTGGTAAACCAGATGGAGATTCATGCATGACACTTTGGCGGCAGCAGCCAAGCTTCACTAAACTTGTTACTGCTAGAAGGAAGCTTCCCTTTCTCTCCCAGACTTCTATCAACTACACACCAGGCCCCCACATGTCTTCACCCCTCGCTTAGAGCAGAGGGTATGTGTATGCAATAAAACCGCACAGGAGTTTACTAGTAATGGCAGTCTACTGCATGCTACTGCAACATGGCCGCTTCACATGTGATTTTATCCTTAACCCAGTACTATGTATGCAACTTGTATAATCAGGCCTATTTCTACAATAACACAGAAGCAGAGATGTTTGTTCATAAATATGACGAATTGGCGAATATACTATTAGTGAGACTCATTACACAGGCACTCACAGATAACATTCATTCAATGCAAATGTTATGATCCGTGGTAAAGGTCCATTTAGGACATAAAAACATGGCCGTGACTACGGAATGTCAGGTATGGTTTAGTGCTGTTTGTTTTTTAGTCACACCCAATTTGCAGGTCACTACAGGCCGCTTTTAAAATAGTACATGCCACAAAACTCAGGCATGTGGTGTGGCATGTGACATGTTAAATACATGTGGCAGCAAACGGTAAACCCTTCTTTTCGAATGACGTTGGCAGAATGGAGAGCTTGTTTCGGGAAAAGAGATACTTACCTTTCGAAGGCGCTATAAGATTAACGACATAATAGAGTGTCTGGTTTATTTGCAGCATTTCTAGTGCAAAACCGGAACATATGCTTACTTTGGATAGAGAAAGCAGTGGCGTAATGAAACTTGAGGGGGCCCCCCTGCTAAGCACATGGAAGGGGCCCCTCCCTGGCGGCCCGACTCACCACCTACCACTTTGCGCTACCACCCAAAACTCTAGTATATTTTGATTTGACTTCAGCATGACATGGCCACGTTTTCTATCATGTTCACCAGTACACCACGTAGTGTACCTGTTTATTGTTGTCAGTGCTTTCAATAAACATTATCTGATTCAAATAGGAAAACCAAACTGAAAGCAGCAGATGCAAAGCAAAAAACAGGTTCTCTCGCACTCGGAGTCGCTAATGCAGAACGAGAAAGGGCCCAGGCCAGATACCGTTCCTTACTATTTTTATTTGTAGTTTCATTTACTGCCTACCAGACCCTGTTGTGACCAAGGCAAGCGCTTTATATAAGGAAAGAACAAATATGTGATGGAATCGGACAAAAGCGTTTTAGACTTGGAATCCTAGGAGATATTGCTGGAATAGTAGGGGGTCTGAGTTCATTTTTGTAAACCTCAAAAGAGGTGTGTGCATCGGATGGACTTGGCTAGGCTCAGACTCAGACCCTGACATTGTCAACTCCCTTCCCTCAGGCTTCCTCATTCATCGTCTGGACCGCCCTAAGGGAAAAGGTGGAGGCATTGCCATAATTCATAAAGACCAGTTCTCATGCCGTTTTCAAGGCAGTCCCCTCCTTGACTGTGAAAACGTCATGTTCTCCATCCAGATCTCCCCTTGCCAAACTATGTCAGGCTTTCTCATCTACCGCCCCCCAGGACCACTCGGTCAATTTTGCAAATCCCTTACGGAGCAAGCTTACACTCTGGCCGCTACCAACTCTTCATGTTTGATCCTGGGCGATCTGAATATCCATTTCGATAAAAAGAAAGCCAAACCTACCGCCGACCTGATCGCAGACCTCGAAATTCTTCAATTAAAATTACTAGGCCATCTTCCCACCCACACTCTAGGACATCTGTTGGACCCGGTTTTCTCCAACATCAACGATCTCACTGTCCTCGACCCCATCCCAGTCCCCTGGACCGACCATCTCCTAATTCCTTTAAACTGGCAGATTACTCGCGCTCCTCGCCCCACGGCCCCTCCTAGCAAGCCCTCACGATCATGGTCACAACTAGATGTCGAAATCTGGAAACAACATCTTGAGAGATCCCCGCCTACTCTTGACACCAACCCCATCAGTGCTGATGCAGGATTCTCAGCTTGGATAGGCGACACTCTGGACAAAACTCTCCCCAAAAAAATCTCCTGCAATCCACGGAGTAAAGCCACATCCCCCTGGTTCACTGACGAATTACGGCTTCTAAAAAAAGCTTGCAAGAAATCAAAAAGAGACTGGAGAAAAAACTTTGACCTTACTAGAAAAACTGAATACAAAACTACTCTTCTCACCTACAAAAAAGCAATCAAAACCGCACAAATCAACTACTTCGAGGACAAAATAAAAACATCCACCAACTCCTCTCGAGAAACGCTTCAAATAGCCAGGAAACTTCTCAAAATACCGGAGCCCCCCCCCCCTGGTTGAACCCTCAGCCACCCACTGCAACGAACTTGCTGAATTTTTTAATTCCAAAATTATCAACATCATCAAATCACTTCCCCCCTACCTCTTTGGACGCCCACACAGCCCCCCCGGCAATGAACGGACAATGTCCGCCCACAATATATTCCCGAAGGTCTCCATTAACAAGGTATAGATTACGTCTGCGAGGTTTACATTTCACTGGTGAGATTGAACCGATGTATTTGTTTTTTTTGTTTTCACAGAAATATTCCGGACTATGCCCAAAAAATCTCCAGAATGAGTAGATTGGCAGGCTCCCGACTGAGTGAGTCCCCAGACCAGGCGTGCAGCACCAATTGGGCTCACCTTGCTTCAGTCACCCCCTGCCCCCGGTGTGTGTGTCAGCCCGGCTGAGACAGCTTCGCCGGCTGGCAACCCTTGAATTGCAGCCGCACCCGAGTACTTCACAGGTCTTTAAAAGACCATTTGCTTGTTAATGAGGCTTTTGTTGTGTTTTCACTCCTTGGAGCCATTCTGCATATGGCTGGAAGAATCAGCCCCCCAAAATTTGTCTCTAGTTGCCCGCCTGCCCCAGACCCTACACATGCGCAGTGTCAGTGGTAAGGCTTTGTGCATTGTGCGTTGGTCCTTTCCCACCCCTTTTCGACCCACTACGCAAATGTGCATGGCCCTGTTGGTTCCTTGTTTACACCCAAGTCCATGCCTGTGCCCCCTTAACTAACTGAAGCAGAGTGGCTTAGTGGATTAATACATCCACTGTAGGGGCCTGTGTTCTTGTGTTCACAGGTTCAAATTCCAGCGGGCCTTTTATCCTTCTGAGGTTGATAAAATGAGTTCCATTGAGTTGGGTAATGATAAACATCTTTTATTCAGTGCAAAGATACAATTGGGTGAAAGTGTGCTTTTCAAATACACTTTGTTATCTGCACACTCATGGTCGGACACGCCACTGGCAAAGTTTATATGTCACACTCGGCATAACTCCAGCCCCTCCGGTGGTACCTGCTACCTCTCTGTGGAGGAGCCTTTGTATGCCTTAAACAGTAAATTTAGGACTACAGAAAACCCACCCACGCAGCTCTGGCTGCGCCTTTGTGCATTGTGCCCCTATGCTGAGACCCGCCTGAGCATAAGAGTGTGCAAAAAGTGGCACTCGCGGGGTGCAGGTGTCCAAGTGGTTTATGAACAATGAATGCATCATCAACTCTCTACATTTAAAGGTAGTCTGAAACTGGCAAGGGAAATTTAAGTAGTAACCAGTGGCGCTGGTGACATTTGAAAGTCATGGGGCGTTAAATTAATGTTGTACTGCACTGTGGCGAGTGAGTGAGTCCGAACAACCTACATGGGGTTCGGGGGTTGTCACCCGAGAAAATTGTGAAAAAAGAGTGGACAAATGGTGCATTTTCAAGCAAATTTGAGAAAGCAGGAAGGTTAAGAAAGCAATTGTGAAAGTGCAGTTATTACATTATTAAAGAGATGTATGGTTGGTAGAGGACCAAGAGGGGGCAAAGCATAGTGAGTCCAACGGGTCGACTCTGTGTGTGCAGGGACAAGGGAGGGGGGATTCCCTTATCGTAACTAGGGCTCTGACACATCCAGAAGCTAGGTGTCATGCTTCATCATATGAGCCTGCCCCTCGTCAGGTCGGTGCTGCAATACCTGAAGGGCACCCAAACCGGGGCTCTTTGTCGGGGATCTTTTGTTCCTGCCGGTGGGTGCAGTGGGTGTTAGTCCTAAAACAATTATTTTGGGAGTGGTAAACTGCCTAGTTAAAAGAGTGAGAGGGGCACAGGACTAGTAATGATGTATCTAGTAGTGTATGTCCAGCTCTCAAGTGATCAACATGTTTCGTGCCATTATTGTCGTATGGATCAGGGCACTTCCTCAAGATTGAATAAAACGCTATCTACAATAAAGAGGTAAGTAAAATTATACGTACCCAGAACCCAGGTAGTTGACCTGGTCTGTATGTGAGATATACTCGCTACAGTGAGTCGGCGGTATGAAAAAGGACACTAGTTGGGTCCGGCGAGTTAACGCTTCTTGCCTTAAATCCTACCCTGCCACCGACACCGGCAGGAACAAAAGATCCCCGACAAGGAGCCAACGGTTTGGGTGCCCGTCAGGTATTGCAGCGCCGACCTGACGAGGGGCAGGCTCATATGATGAAGCATGAAACCTAGCTTGCTGGGTGTGTGAGAGCCCTAGTTATGATAAGGGAATCCCCCCTCCCTTGTCCCTGCAAACACGGAGTGGTCCCGTTGGACTCACTATGCTTTGCCCCCTCTTGGTCCTCTACCAACCACACACAGAGGAACTTCGTACTCTCTTTGCTTACTAGTCATTTTGGGGCTTGTACGTGGACGTCGTTAAACACGCCCCACAGTCCCTGCTTTTGTTGAATAAATTTTTAAAGCGATATCCCTCAACAACAAAGGTAGCTGCTTATTCAGTATACCCAAGGTCATGCCGCCCACTGCTCTGAGCATAGGTGCCCGTGTTTCTAAAACTAAAATGCTGTAAAATATGTGTGTGACATGCAGCCTAACATACAGTCAGTTGCACACTGAACTATCTATGTATTGTGCTTAGTGCAGCAATACAGATATAAATACATAAGGAAGTCAGCTACACATACTGAAAATCGGTCCCTTATAAGTTATATGCATCATGTGTTTGGGGTACGCAAGATTCCGAGCTAACAGTGTACTATTAATGCATATTTTGTTTAACATAACAGTCCCTTCCATACCTGGTCAGGGGTAGTAAAGGCTATATATATACACACACTTACAATTAAAAGCACACACTCACTTTACAGCTCAGTTGTAAACTCTTTTTACTGATGCTCAAAAGCAATAAATATTTGCCACAATCCTTGCAGTGATTTGATCAATAAATGCCAATTTCCCAAAACCCAGCTCCCAACCAACCTTTACAATTGCAGATTAACTCGTTGTAGTACATTTCAATTTCTTTCAGTGTTCCCATCCAACAGCACTCAACCTCTACACAGCACATTCAAAGCCCGGCAGCGAGAACATTACTTAAGTTGCAAACGTGTACAAGTGTTTGGAGTTGCAGCTCGCCTCTGTTCTGCAGTAAAACCGGTTAGCTGAGCTCGAATCTGGATTTATTCTCAGGGTCTGAAGATGTCATGGAGGTGATTTATCTCAGCCTTTCTTCATTTTGTGTTCCACACATTCCGCTCAGTATAGTGTCAGAAAAATGGGTTCATTTCAGATCCTTGTGTGCAAGCAGCTGTTAAGAGCGCACTCGTTCGTGCTCGGAGTTCACTAGCCTATGCTGAACAATCTGCATCTGTCCACGCCAGAGGTGCGTGAGTGTTTTCGGCATTACCCCCGGCTGATAACTGAATCCATGTGAGTCTGTCATGACGAGGAAAAGTGGATGGCAGTCAGACATGTTTGAACTGGAAACAAACCAACAGTCTCTGTGCCCTTTCATGATTCAGAACTCTTGTTCCGCACACCCTTTGTTCCCTTGTCCTTACCCTCTGCCCTCTTTTGTACTGTTTCCTCCCTGTGCTTTTCTCTGCGCTATTCGCTTCTCTTCGCCCTTTATGCTTCAGTTCTCTGTGCCCCTCTACACCCTTGGATTCTCCTGGCCTCTGTAACCTTCTATTCTCAGCGTCCTTGTACCTCTTCCTGCACCATGGGATGCTCTGGGTCTCTGGGCCGTTCAGTTCTCCTAGCCCTGGGCCCTTCGCCTTCCTTCTTGGGACCCTTTGGGCCTCTCTCCCTGGGGCCTCCATTCCAGTCTCCCTCCTGCACTCTCTGTTTCTCTGTGCCCACGGCCCATTCGTCTCACTCTCTCTTTCCTTGCATCCTCTGGTACGCTAGGCCCCTCCACCCTTGCCCTTGGGTTCTCTCACCCCCTCCCTCTGCATCTTGCAGTTCTCTTACTTGAGCCTTCGGATCTTCAGTCCCTCTCTTTCTCTGTCGCCCCACTCCCTTTAGTACAGTGGGCCTATGCAGCTTTCACCTTTCCCCCTCTACAACTTTTGGTTCCATTTGCTCTCTTTGAAGTTTTCTAAACCCCTCTACCCTTCAGTTCCCCGACCCGTGCACCCTTCGGTTCTCTGGGCCCCTCCACCCATCGGTTCTACTCACCACTGGGCCCTTCAGTTCTCTTGGCCCCTGCACTCTTTGGTTCTCGGGGCCCTTGCGACTTTCGGTTCTCTCTCTCTCCCAGCACCATGAGCTTCTTTGGGCCTCTGGACCTTTCAGTTCTCTTGTTGTCCTGCACCCATCGGTCCTGGGACCTGTTATGGCTGTCTGTCTATCTGTGCTCCCCTCGGCCCTGTCTCCCTTCTTGCACCCTATGGTTGTGTGGCCCTCCTGTACCCTACAGTTCACTATTTCCCTCCTATCAGCGGTGTCACTAGCGTTGGTGTCACCCAGTGCGGGTAACTCGTGGTGTCACCCCCTCACGACTTATCCCGAATCCATGAATCTATGATGGACCTCCTTCGAGTCTGCCAGTGCCAATGATTGCACTTCGCGGAGGAGAAAACGCCCATTGTTGAGCTGTGTTTTATCAGTGGCAGTTTTTAGATTCGTGCACAGCTGTCAGGCTCAATTCCTGTTAAATGCCCCCCTACTCCCTACGGAGACTCTGGTTCCTTAATTGGCACAGGGGGTTCAGTGGAAGAAGCTGCCATTCAGAGTCTGCGGCACGTTTTACGATCACTGTCTTCACCGCCTTGAAATCGGCTTTTTCCCATAAAAAACATTCAGTTATAAAATGCATGTTTCTGAATATTTTTTTCCCGTGAGGTCAGCAGCACTAATGTTTATTCTGTTAGGAGAAAGTTGTAATCAGTTTTCCCAGCGTACCTTCTTCTTACAACAGAGATGCGGCTCCCAAGGACACTGGGTGCCCTAATGTAAGAACTGAAATTACCACACCCACCTCCTGTTTTGTTGGAAAATAATAAATAAGGGTGAACTATCACACACTGAGCATCGGTGTCAATGCTCCTGCTGCACCAGTGCAGCAGGTGACAGAACTCGTGGGAGGGGACACTAAAATAAAGAATAAACATTAACAAAGGCAATACATAGATGTAAATGCTTATTTTGAATGAAATAGCACTCGTGTGTTGTCACCTGTGTTCTTTGTGATGTTTGTGTGTTGAGAGGGCCTAAGTAATGAAGGTGTTTCTACTTCACTCAGCAGCGAGATTAGGTGTGGTATATTGCACCTGTTAACTACTCGTTACGTATAGGCGGCAGCAGTTGGCAGAGTAAGAGTAAATATATCCCCCATGGATAATAAGTAGGGCCTATTGCTCTCCAAGGTGTGATACTTTACTGTACTGTTGCATGTGATATTACACTACACACTTCAATTAAACAGGCACTAGTGAGCAATGTAATGTCACATGAATTATCCCACACGAATAAAGAGGCTGGTTGTCTGAGCAGGATTGACATAAGCCTCTCACATGAGCTAGCATTCTGCCAATGGCGCAGCAGGTGCGGTGGCACCAGGGCCATTGGCCTGTGGCGCCCACTGCATCCTGAATAATGAAGGATATTCCCACCTATCTGCAGTGGTCTGGGGGCTCATTAGCATTCACACAATAGGGCCAAAGGCACCCTGCTATGCCACTTAACTATCAGGTGGTATGTAAATCCCCTGTAGCACCAGCTGTGTACACATGTATTCCTAGGGCGTTACAGCGTCTTACTAATTCAGTAATTGTTGTTGCACTTTCAGTTATCAGGATTTTGAGAGTCGACTTTAGGGCATATTCCGTGTCCCGTTGTATTCCCAATTCCTGTGCAAAAGGGGTTTCCTCCAGAAGCGGGAGTCGGACTACACGTTTTGTGGAGTTCCCAAACTCTTGATTTGTTTTACTTTTCACCACGCACATTTTGCAAGAATTTTCTTAAAAGTTTGCATTAGGAAAATTGGTTAGAAAAATAGAATGTGTGTGATAAACTTGTCGAAGTCCACTATACGCACACTTAACACAACTTTTATATCTTGTAACAACATCTAAATACAATCCCAAGAATGAGAAGGAAGGAATGGGTGGGGAAGTTGCTGTGCTGAATTGAAGTGTTTAAACTTTTAATCCGGGCATTTTTTGTGTCTATTCCTAGCGCGCCTTCTCTTCCTCTTCTAGCCCTGGGCCTGTATATCACACAGACAGCACATGCCCGAATCCCGCCGCAGAGCCGTACCTGAGCCTCACAGCGCCGGAGCCGCCACTGTGCGTGCAGCATCGGCCCGGCCCTGAGAGCCACAGCAGGTGCTTCACCTTCAGACTCGGATGTGAGCCGCGCAGTCAGTATCGGATGCGGGCTGCGCAGAGCTACCTACACTTGACTTGACCTCCGTAGCACTAGACTTGGACCATGGCGGTGACCGGTGACATCATTCTTTTTCTGCCTCCCTGTTTTTAGTTAATAATAAATAAATGGGGTCTCTCTTTTTCTCTCCTTACATCCTTCAGTTCTCTGGGCCTCAGAGTCCTTCCGTTCCAGGGGTCCCGTCGCGGCTGGCAAGAGGGGGTGGGGGGGTTGGGGGGTGGGGCGGCGCAAGGGGGGAGCGACACAGTAATGTCAATAAAATTAAAAATAAACTTAACTTAATACCTTCCTCCCACTGGGTCCTTTGGATCACGTGCCACCGCTCCTGCTGCTCCTGGCTGGGCCTGCCTTAACCTAGGCAGCCTCCCTCCCCCTCTCCTAAGCCACACTCCTTGGATGTGGGGGCGTGGGGCCCCTCAATAAATTCATCCCCTGTCTGATCTGGGCGGCACGAGGTGGGCCCCAGTCCTGGGTTAGCAGTGGCATCTGTTACGCCAGAGCCCGGGCGTGCGCATGGGCACCAACTATTTCAATAATTAAGAGGCCGGCTGGCAGTGCGTGCGCACAGCACCATTTCATTAAAGAAGAGGCCATGGCATGCACGCAACGAAGACGCTTGGTTGCTAGCTTTGCTGAGTGAGGGGGCCCCGCGGGCCCCTGAAGCCCAGGGCCCCCCGCACTGCAGGGGCTGCGTGGGCCTGGTAACACCCCTGGGAGAAAGGTGTCAGAACACCGGGACATACGTCCAAAAACTGGGCCTGTACGGTCAAATACAGGAGCGCCTATTGCGTTGATTTCCGATTTTATTGATTTAAAGAATTGCTTTGTCCTTCACGTATAATTTCTTTTCCCCTGGATTTTCGGGTGTTTGCTGTCAGGAAAGCAATTGAAGCCAAGTGAAGTGGGTTCTGCGCTCAGGGGAGCCGGGGGTCAGGCATGCCTGGCATGAACAACAACCCTCTCAGACAAGTGCACCTTTCAAAAGCACTTGTCTGAGAGGTAACTGACATTGCCTGCCCCAGATGAGCACGTCAGTCATCTACCAACCCAGGGTTAGTCCTTTAGTCTCCTGGAAGCACCCCCGTATTTAAGCGGTTCAGTGTCACAGCCCTTACATGCCAGATACTGGTCTTCAGGGCGCTATTCTTGCTGTCATGGCCATTGATTGCACATACTCTTTCGGGCATGCATTTAGTCTGAAAACAGCACCGGGAGCCAGGGATTGCGTGTTTCCGCAAGTGCCTGGGACCAGCCTTGCATCTGCACGAACGACGACTTCTTCTATTGTACAGCGCTCTGACACCTTCGGGTAAAGTCTGCGCTGCATAAAAATGCATTAAATAAAAATTAAATAAAATAAACCTCAACCTGCGTGTCTGTAACATACACTAGTAAACTAAGTGCCACCACCCCCACCTACCAAGTGGGGGTGTGCACTCTGCACTGCACACAAAGGCCCACAGAGGCTTAAACTCAGGACTTTAAGTGGGCCGGGTCTCAAGGGGTCTGAGCACCGGCAGCTTTTTTCAGGGGACCTCGAAACGGGTCTCTATCGGGCTCTGTTTTGAGCCCTGGTACAGGCGGTCCGTTTTTTCCGGACTGCAGTGACAGCAGTTTGCTGTCACTGCAGTCTGGAAAAAAGTGCAGGGCGCAAAACAGCCTGATAAAGACCCTTTTGGAGACAGTAAGCACGTGGTTGTGCACTTCCCACACTGCTCACTTCTCACTACTCACTAGTGGAGAAGTGACGGCATGACATCATGTCAGGTGAGCGTTGTGGGGGAAGGGAAATCCTTTAACCACTTCGATGCTGATGACGAGCTGAGCTCGTCATGTAACGCGGTTTTTAGAAAACAGCCGCACAGCGCAAAAATAACCGCAGCAGCGATGCGGTTAAAGAGTCATTTTCTTTCTGGATTTCCCTTATCTTTCTGAAACGCAAGAGCAGCAACATTGTGGTAGGGTCAACAATGCTTTAATTGGAAACTTTTTCAATATTATATGTAACAAGCCATAGTTACAGCTTATTTATCCTATGCAACTAATAACCATTGACAAAGCCAATAGTCCTGACTTATTGTAGGTATGATGTTACTTGTTGTATCACATATCTGGATGCAATGACAGGAACCGCAAAATACAAGTCGGGTATCACATTATGCTAAGCACAGATTTTTAGAGTAAGTGTTTTAAAGCCACGCCCCTAAGTACACTGGCCACGCCCCTTTGAGAGACCCCCCAGTTTTTTCATTCTACTTAAAGCCCTGCTTAAACTGTCTGCTGCCGGAGTGCCAGTGCCACAAACGAAACCAAAAGCCCAGTAGCCAACCAAAAACAACGTACGCCACCAGGGCAAGGCCTCGCCGCCTCGGGCTCTATGGATCGGATCAAAGTCACCCCCTACCGGCAGTGGCCCATCCCCCAGGTGTCGCGCAGTCAGTAGAGTACTACTAAAGTTAAGTGTAACACACAAGTACATAATTAACGCAGGCTGCAGCGACAAAATTAAAAACACAACAGCCCCTATAAATATAATTAGGAGGTTGTTGTGGGTGGTGGCGGGATCGCTTTCACTTACCCGCGTGTTGTAGTTACCGTGACCTGCCCTGACCTCGATGTTCACTTCTCAAGGCTCCTCGTCAGGCTCCTCGTCTCGACTCAATACCAGGAGGACTGCAGTCAGGGCTCGAGTCGGGGTACCACGCGGGTGGACGGCGTCCCACCACTTATTTTACTGTGTTTTTACCGGGTGGACGCCGTCCCCCCTGCCCAAAAGATGGAACGGGTGCCTGAGTCTGCACCTGCTCGCGAATGAGAGCCTTCTAAATGCACCCAAGCCTCAGACTAATCTCCCCTTCCACCTCACGCCATCCCCTTGCCAGCATTTCTCAGAGCACAGCCGAGGCGCCAAGGCTTCAAGGAGCTGCGCCGTCAACACGCCGAGCATGTCACTTCCAGGGACACCGACAGATGCCCGTAGTGCCGTCTGTAATAACCGTGTAATCTGAGGAATGGGTCCTGTGTATAGTGTGTTCTTGTGTTTTGAGTGACTGCCACTTACTGCAGTATTATACTTCTACATGTATCTTGTGTGTATTCACGCATTTCAGACGGAGACAGTAAATTTCGTGGCGTCACTTCCTGTTGTGACGTCACTTCCGGTGACACCACCTAACTTGGAGCGTCCCCCCACTTCTTTTTTTAGGACTTGTGCCCTGACTGCAGTACACAGCATGGCAATAGCAATGATAGCACGCACAAGCCAGCCACGACGAAGCAAGCCAAAAGTAAAACTGGGAAATACTGGAATTTGGTGGTCTTTGGACTCCTCCCCCAGACCCCAGCAAACCAATCATATGCAAAACAACAAACTGTTGCTAGGTCTGGTGGAAGAGGCAATGGCCACTGCCACACCCCCACAAAATCAAAGCCGCCCGGACTGTCCCGCCCTCAGCCATTGAAACTAATGGAGGGCCTCCAACTCCTCCCTGGGCCAAAGGAATAACGCCCAAATATAAATGCTATTCTGGCAGTGAGACACAGGCTGCACGCTCCAGTGTGTCGTCACTGCCCTGCTTTATGGCTCCAGGTCGAAGAAATCTTCGCCCAGCCAAAAGCATGAGCAGAACAAAGGCCATCCTCCACCACCCCCTTAAAAAAACAACATTTGAACATGTTTGTTTACCGAGCACAAGCAGCCAGCAAAATGCATTGCTAACTGCTCAGTGTTCCATCATGCATTTTGTTAGTCCCCCACAGTCCCCCACAGGGTGGGAGGGCGACGCCCATCTTGCCCGTGTACACCAGCCGCCCCTGGGTTTGACATGGTAGGGTTGTAACTTACGCCATTAAGGCAAGTTATATGCAGTTACTTTGCATGGATTTCTGTTGCTGGATCTAAGATCCAATAAGGCTGTGTGTTTCTTGGCATTGCAGGGTTTGAGACACATCGATGGCCGATCCAAGTCAAGTTAAGTCAAGTTAAAATTTGTATAGCGCTCTCCTGACCCAGAGGGTCTCAAGGCGCTTGAGGAGGGGGTGTTCGCTACTTATCAAACAGCCAAGTTTTGAGTTGTTTTCTGAAGGAGAGTTGTTTCTGTGTGAGGCGGAGGTGGGTGGGGAGAGAATTCCAGGTTTTGGCCGCTAAGTAGGAGAAAGATCCTTCCTCCCATGGTAGTTCTTCAGAAGCGTGGAATCGCGGCGAAGGCTTGATTGGAAGATCGGAGTTGGTGGGTGGGGGTGTAGAAGGTCAGGCGCGAGTTGAGGTATTTAGGTCCTAGGTCGTAGAGAACCTTGTGTGCGTGGCTGAGGAGACGGAACGTTATTCTCTTGTTTACGGGGAGCCAGTGACTTCGGTGGCCTCTGACCTGAAAGGGGGGAGGCGGACTCTTTGGGTTCTTCCGGCGAGGAAAGAGATGATCCAATCCAATGCTTTTCCTTGTATCCCGGCGTTACTGAGGCGTTGTACTAGGGTGCTATGACAGACCGTGTCAAACGCTGCAGAGAGGTCCAGGAGGATGAGGGCAGCTGTTTCCCCGTTGTCGAGTAGTGTTCTGATGTCGTCTGTGGCTGCGATGAGGGCGGTCTCGGTGCTGTGTTTGGCTCGGAAGCCAGACTGAGAGGGGTCGAGGGAGCCGTTGGACTCGAGGAAGGCGGCGAGCTGACTGTTGACGGTCTTCTCTATGACTTTGGCAGGGAAAGAGAGGAGCGAGATGGTGCGGTAGTTCTTAAGTTCAGTGGGGTCTGCTGTAGGTTTCTTTAGTAGGGCACTGAGTTCGGCATGTTTCCAGCTTTCCTGGAAGGTGGCGGTGTTGAGGGAGCAGTTGATGATATCCCCGAGATGGGGTGCTATGATGGAGTCAGCCTTGTTGAAGATGTGGTGGGGGCATGGGTCGGTTGGTGATCCGGAGTGTATGGAGTTCATCAAGCGGATGGTGTCTTCGGTGCTGATCGGGTTCCAGGTGCAAAGGGTGGTGGTGGGGGGCTTCAGTTCGGTAGTAAGGGGGGTGGACTGGTCGCTGAAGATGTTATGTATGTCAGCGATTTTGCTGTGGAAGAATGATGCTTGTGAGTCGCAGAGGTCTTGAGAGGGAGTGATGTCGCTGGAGACGGCGCTGGGATTGGTAAACTCTTTGACGATGCTGTAGAGTTCCTTGCTGTTGTGGGCGTTGTTGTCGATTCGATCCTGGAATGCTGATTTCTTGGAGGATCGGATCAGCTGGTGGTCTTTGCGGGTGGCGTCCTTGAGGGCGGTCATGTTGTCTGTGGTTGGGTTTTTTCGCCACGTTTTCTCGAGGGTGCGGCAGTTCTTTTTGGAGTTCTTGAGGTCGTCATTGAACAATGAGGCTTTTTTGCTCCCTTTGTTGTTGTGATGGTTTTTCAGGGGTGCTAATTCGTCAGCGCAGTGGGTGATCCATTGTGCGAGATTGACGGCTGCTTGATTTGGGTCCGATGATTTGGCGGGAGGGTTTTGGTTTAGCGATGTGGTGAGTTGGTCGGTGGTAATTGTGTTCCAGTTTCTGCGGGGGACTTGTTGTGGGTGGTGGTGGGTCGTGGTCTTTCTAAAGTTGAAGTGGACGCAGCTGTGGTCTGTCCAGTGGAGTCCTGTGGCGTGGTTGAAGGAAACGTGCTTGCTGGAGGAGACGATTGGGTCCAGCGTGTGTCCAGCGTGGTGGGTGGGGGTGTTTACCAGTTGTTTGAGTCCGAGATTAGCGAGGTTGTCCAGAAGGGTGGTGGTGTTGCTGTCGTTGTTCTTCTACAGGTGGAAGTTGAGGTCCCCTAGGAGAATGTAGTCCTCGGAGGGGAGGGCGTGTGGGCTGATAAAGTCGGTGATGTCTTCGCTGAATTGTGTGCGGGGTCCTGGTGGTCTGTAGATGAGGGTGCCTCTAAGTGTGGTCTTGGGGTCGGTGTGTATCTGGAAGTGAAGGTGTTCGGCAGCTGTGAGGGAGTCATCGGAGCTGGTCGTGATGCGGATGGTGTTCTTGTGAACGATGGCGATACCTCCTCCTGTTTGGTTGATGCGGTCCTTTCGGATGATCTTGTATCCGTCCGGGATGGCTACGGAGATGTCGGGCGCTGATGAGGCGTTCATCCAGGTTTCTGTAAGAAAGGCAACGTCCGGTGATGTGGTGTTGAGTAGGTTCCATAGTTCAATGGCGTGTTTGGGGACGGAGCGCGTGTTGAGCAGGATCCACTTTAGGTGGTTGTTGTTTGGGCTCTGTTTGGCGGTAGTGGTTGCAGTGTGGGTCCTGATGCAGCAGAACTTGCAGGATTGGCAGGTGAAGGGTCCATGGGTGCGTCCTGGGGCGGCTCGGTGGCAGTCGGGTAGTCGGCCGGTGTTAAGTGCAGAGAGGGTTGCGACATCGTACGTTAGGCGGGTGGAGTGGTTTTTGCGGGGGCCAGGGGGTCTTCCGCTAGGCGCGGTCAAGGCGCGAATGGACGTAGACGGGCTTACCTTTGGCGCGCCTTCGGCGCGCTTAGGGCGCGCCCGCTGCGCGTAAATGCATCTGTCATAAGTAGATAGTGGCGAGGGCGTAGCGAGGGAGGAGCAGCTGGGAGGCGGGAGGCGGGAGCGGGGTGGCGAGTGGGGAGGGGATCGTACGGCGATGCTGTATATAATAAGACAGGTGCTAATTTCGAGCTACATGCAATGGCAGCGGGGCCAGAGCCTTCAACGACTCCAGGATACTGACACAGTCTAAAGAGATATTTTTTGTTCACAAACCCAGGTCTTCCTCCAGGCGGATAGCAGCACTCTCTGACCCGCTTCATTACACCACTACCCCATGCCAGCCATGAAGCTGTGGGGGACCAGCCGACCTCCACCTCATCGTAATGGATTGCTTAGTCAGGAGTAGGGGCAAGTCTATAAACCGAAGTTGTTCTTTCTGCGCCTTATGGAGCCGCATCAATCCCAAAAGGAATACTGCAGGAGTACGCGGAATGGGGACACCAACCATAGCTGATATCAGTGATAACAATTCTAACCAGTAAGACATAATCACGGTGCATTGACATAACAGACATAGCAGGTTAGCATCTTATATTTTACATCTAGGACAGCAGTGCTGTGTGGCTGGGAAGATACGCTGCAGAAGGTGCAGGGTGAGATATGCCCTCTGCAAAAAAATGTATTGAATGAAGTTGAATTTGGCATTCCGTGGGATTCTCAAAGGGTATGCCAAGGACCTGCTCCAGTCCCCATACATCATGTCTGTACCCAAGTCTTCGGTGCATTTGTTGCTTAAAACATTCTGTGAAATTCTAGTTTGGTTAGTTATGCCTCTGTAAAGCCAGTTGGTGAGGTGTCGGCCATTCACTATCAGGTACGTTATGAAGACCATTTCATGGTGGGGAGGTTTCTCCCTGTGGGGGGACGAATGTTTCTTTACATATTGCAGAAGTGTGGCATGTAGTAAATCTAATGCATCCGTGACTCCTTTGCTCCAGACAAAATTGTCGTGTTCCATAAATGTGCTGTTGTGAAATAGGTCTCCCACTCTAGCTAAACCGCCTTCAGCCCAGGGGAGCAGTCTCAGTTTAGTGAGGAGGCCATTTGGGGTCAGGATCCCAAGTAGTGGTAAGGAAGGCAGCCACGTGTGTAGTGTGTGGATTATTTATAATAAATGAGAGCTGTGCGTAAAAGCAACGAGCATCGGTCGGAATCTTAGCCTCTGGTAGGATCAGAGTATGAACCCGTCCGCGATCCACATCGGCAGGTGAATAATTTAATTTAATGTAAGTTACGCCCTGACAGCCAATCTGAGAGCCACTGTAACCTAGTCCCCTTTATCAGTGTCCAGTTGCAGCTTATTCAGTCCTACTCTGTGGTGGCCACTTCCCCAAATCAAAAAAGAAAGTGATGTTCATAGTTAAGCAGCAGGGTCGGGATCACAACCGGCAAATTGGTTAAGAAATACAGTAGCAAGGGGAGGGCTACCATTTTCGAAATTGCCACTCGGCCTATCTATGATAGCAGTAGGGAGGACCAGAAGGTTACATGTGAGTGTAGCGAGCGCATAGCCTTACCTAGGTTAACGTCAATGAGGTTTGGTGTTGAGCGATAAATCTGTATACCCAGATATTTTAAAGTATGTGCTGAGACTTTTAAAGAATGAGGGCCAAACTGAACCGTCTCTGGGCAATCCACTTGCCGGGAAAAAAGGCATAATACATACTGACATTAATTCTGATGCCCGAAAGCAACGCAAAAGCATAAAAAATGCCTGTGCCAGTGATAGAGAGGTGAGGTCTTAAGCATACAGAATGATGTCATCCGTGTATGCGGAGATAATGTGTGTTGTTTGGCCGATACGTATGGCCGGTTGTACAGACGATAACCGTACCCTAAGGGCTAAGGCTCCAGGGCCAGCACAAACAACAGAGGAGACAGTGTGCAACCCTGCCGTGTGCCTTTTCAAACCGGGTACTCCTCCGAGATATGTCGCCCTGTACGGGCCCTTGCCCTGGGGTCCTTGTACAGGAGCCTGACCCACATTAAATAACCCGGCGGGATGCCAAGTAGTTCAAGTGCAGGGAATATGTAGTCCAATATGAGCATATTGATTGCCTGTCTCAGATCCAAGGTGATACAACCTGCGTGGGCTCTCTCCTTGGGGGTTGCAGTCATAACATGGTAAAACCTGATGTTAAGTGAAGTGCACTGCACTGGTACAAACCCACATTGATCTGGTTGGATTAGGTTGTGTAAATATGGAAGTAGGCAGCCAGCCAGTACTTTACTGAATAGATTGTAGTCTGTAGTGATACATTGCCTGGCGTGCTGGTTTGGAGAGAGACATTAAGAGTGCCTGTCTCATGGTGGGTGGCAATGACCCCGAGAACAGCGCAGCATTACACAGTTTCTCTAGTTGTGGCACAAGAGTATCCGCAAACGTGGCATTGAATTCGGACGGGAGGCCGTCCAGACCTGGGTCCTTGTTTTGAGGGAGGCTCCTGATGGCTGCCTTGATTTCAGACCTTGTGATAGTGCCAGATAGAGCGTCTTGCGCTGTTTTTTCAAATTGTGGGAACTGTGCGCCTGTTCAAAATGGCATCAAGGGGTCTTCCACCAATGGTGGGGGGGGGGAACTGTTACAAGTCTTGGCAATACTCACAAAATGCTGCATTTATATCCCATTGTATATTCAGGGTATCCCCAGCGCTAGTGGTTATCTCATGGATCAGGGGATGTGGGGGGTAATCTCTGAGAATACGTGCTAATAGCGGGCCAGCCTTATCAGCATCAGTCGGAGGACTGGCTGGAAACCTTCACCAATGTGCGGGCCTCGGGACATGGCCACAACAACAAGGCTACCGAAAATTAAAGGCCCTTTTCGCAACTGGTGGAGAGAGTAACGTTATACGAGAATAATGACACCGCCTTTGCCACTTGTGGGTCCACGCTCGGAGCTGATCCTGAGCTGACAGCAAGACACCATGCAGGCAGTTGCAGAGATCAGGGGTTCCCCGATGAAGAGAATGCATCTAAATCCAGCCAATGAGACATGTCTAGTGATGACGAACAGATATATGGCCTACAGATTTCGCAGGATTCAGTAGGAAAAGTGGATGTCAACCAGCAGACGGCGTACTTGATTGCATAAACGCTGCAAGCTCCTGTATTTGTATGGACTATAAATTGAGGTATTGGGGTGTATTTGTGGGGGAATGCTGTTGCTAGACGCGTAGACACCTGGGATGCACGCTGTTACTAATCCACAGTATTTTCTCAATACTGTGTTGAACACTGAAATACATGAGGGAACCGGTACGACTGAAACGTATATTTTATTGCTGATTTGTGAAATATTGCTGAGTTAACATTTGAAGTTTGCCCCAACTATATTGTATGTTGCCTGCGCATGGGGAGCCCCTGAGACGCTAGAAACGAGGACTGTACTCTAAAGTATAGCAGTTTGCAGCGCACCACCGAGGATTGTTTTGAATGTTATCTCAGATTGGGAGTTTGGAGGATTGCTGGTTACATTATCGGATTTTTGGAATTATTAAAGCATATATCTTTTTGTGAGACGTCAACTGTTAAGAGTAGATTCATACAGTGTACCATGCTGCGAGTCAGCGAGCAAAGAGGGGTATGTAATGATGAGCTGTGTTTAATTAACACAGCTGTTGGGCTGCCACGTACACAATTTCACCTGAATGCGTTGGAGGGTTAATGTCTTCAGTTAAGATTGGTACATGGGGAAAAGCTTCGCGAGCATCCGAGATGGCCGCGTGAGCTAAGAGCTCCCGAGACCCTCGCTGCCTCCTACATATATACTGAAACGAATCCGGATTATTTGGATGGAATATTGAAGTGCAGACCCGGCAGAGGCACTAGCTGCTTTCCAAAATCGATTTGGACATTGGGAAAATGAATTACACCGATCGCAACTTTCTGGCCCACAGGGGTGGAAGGGCATGGAGCTCAAGTGGCACCAATACCCAGGCAGTAGTTGAAGAACAACGGCTAGCTGCAGTGGGATCGATGCCCCTGGTCAACTTTCGGTTTCGTTTTTGAGACCTCACTGGTGAGCGAGGGTGTTATCGACAGATTGATCATCCGCCTCCGCTGGGCGCTTCACTCTGCAGTGTATCTACCGCCTGTACTTGGTGCGGACCGGGAGAAACCCTTTCTCAACCTGAACATTTGAATTCTAGTGGGCTACGAAGTGCGGATATTGACACCAGGTCGCACAGGGCCCTCCGGGGCACAGAACCCAATATGGCGGGCAAGCAAGACGGAGACCGGCGGAAGACCAAGATCACCGGCAGGGGCAGTGTGACGCAGGCGGATAGTATCGAACGATTCACCCAGCCGAGGGGATCACCCGGTACCATCCCTAAAACTACCGGAGGGGCGAATGTGACTTTTGAAGACCCAGAGGAATTGAGCCTCCAAGTCGTCATGGGCGCCATTGCTGGCATGAAAACTTCAATCGGACAACAATACGAGGCTCTGGCTTTAAAGTTGGATACCGTGGCTGTGAATGTCACCTTAATCAGGGCGGACCTCTACAAAACGAACGAGAAGGTAAAATCCCTAGATTTGGCCACAGCCAGTCTCACTACCGACGTTTCTGACTTGCAAACGGAGGTCCGTAATTTACAAACTGCCAACGAACAGTTTGCCCGCCGATTGGAGGATTCCGAAAGGCGTGCAAGGCGGAATAACATACGCATTATTGGTATTCCTGAAAAATCAGAAGAAACTGCAACGGATCTTTTTGTGGAAGATCTGGCCCTCAATCATCTTGCCCCCAAAGGCTTGAGTAAATTCTTCGCGGTGGAACGGGTGCACAGAGTGCCGGGCGGGAGGCCGAAGCTGGGTGCCCCACCAAGTCCTATTATCGCTAGGATTTTCAACTTCGGCGATAGAGACACTATTTTGCAGGCCTCGAGAGTGGGTGGACCCGTCAAGTTTGAGAATACTACAGTGAGCTTCTACCCGGACGTCACTCAATCTGTCCAAAAACAACGATTGGCCTTTCAAGGAGTAAAAAGGCGGATGCGAGACATGGATTTGAAGTACGCTATGCTCTTCCCTGCACGGTTGCGGGTCGAATATGAGGACAAGGCCTTTTTCTTTGACCGCCCAGATGTCGTTAGTGACTGGCTTGACACTCTGCCCGTGAGAAGAGATCCGGCAGACCGCTCTGGGGGTACGGAAGACGGCGGATCGGCGCAAGAATAAGGAATATTGGCTAGGTTCACTGAACTATTGCATAGTGTACTGCTGGGGGTCGCATATCGTATGTATAAATATGTTTTGCAGCTTCTACGAGGTGGCGGGAGGGACAAGGACTCGTCCTCCTCTGGGGTTTCTTTCTGTAGACTAGTTAGTGAATGGGGCGACAGGCACACTGCAAGTTGGGGTGGCTGATGGGTCAGACGCAGAATGCAGGGAGGGGGGTAGATGCTTGGTTTTCTGGTTGGGGGGCGGGGGTTGGGTGTTGGGGTTTGATTTGGTTTAACACAAGGTGCCGTATCGTTTGCTTATTGTCCGCTGGTGATGCGTCTTTCTCTGGGATGGGGTGGTGGTCACTATTGCGATGGGAGATAGGGGGTTGAGACTAATGTCACGGAATGTCAATGGTCTCGGGGACAGAATTAAAAGAGGGGTGGTTCTCCAACTACTCAAGAGAATATCACCAGATGTGGTCCTGCTACAAGAGACACACCTTATAGAAAATTCCTGCTCATCCATGAGCAGACGAGGTTATCGTCTTGTCGCTCATTCGGGCTTCACCTCCGGGTCTCGGGGTGGGGGTAATGATCAGAGCCTCCCTCCCCTTGGAAATTGACGAGGTGATTTATGATGACAGGGGACTTTATGCAGTAATAGTGGGCAGATGGGAGGTAAAGACCATACTTCTAATGTCTGTTTATGTCCCACCTAGTCTGCAATAGTCCACATTTGAAGATATCGGTAAAGTATTTCTGAATCTCCCGGAAGGATTCCTGATAGTGGGTGGTGACTTTATTTCGGTTGTTTGTGGGAGGGAAGATCGTTATCCACCTAGGGACCTGCCGGGATCAAAGGATTGGCTGAGTAGGCTTATGGACACTTTGGGATTAGTAGATTGTCGGCGCTTGCTACACCCTGGGCAGACACAATACACCTTCCACTCCGGGGCACATGGCAGCCTCTCTAGGCTTGATTATGTACTGATGCCAGCGGCGCAGGCCATGATGGTTAAGGAGGTTAGACATCTGCCTCGTGGCATTTCAGATCACTACCCGCTACTCATGGTGTTGGATACTGGTGTTGGAGCAGAAGGGAGGTTAGCTCCCATAAACCCATGGTACCTCCGCAACCCTAGGACCCGTGCAGCATTGGTTAAGTCTATAGAGCACTATTTACTTGAAAACTTGGGGTCAGTGTCTTCTGCTGTTTCACTTTGGGAGTCTTTCAAAACAGTTATCCGTGGGCAGGCTTTGTCGTAGATTTCCTGTGCCAAGAGGAGTAAACATGAAGAAGTAATCCGACTTGAATCCGAAATAGACGAGTTGGAAGAAGATTTGGAACATGATGTTACTCAGGAGAAATTTCATGCTCTTAGTCTCAAACAGAGTGATTATAAAGCACTGGTCACTGACGCTGCCAGATCCATGAGTAGAGAGCAGCAGGGGCGTTTGTATGATGTTGGGGATAAGGCAGGTAAATTGATTGCATGGCTGGACAAGAAGGAGAGAGCGAGTCGGGTGGTTCCGGTGATTGAAAGTCAGAGTGGTATGAGAGTTACTGACCCAGTGGAAATAGTGGAACGCTTCGCAGAATATTTTCAGGGGGTTTATTCTCCCGTATCGGACAGACCCGAAGAGGACTCGCATTTGCCGCTCATTTGCTTAAACTCTACTTGCCAACAAGGAGGATACCTGAACGCTGAACTGGGAGGGCGCTTTGCAACACCTAATCTGCACAGGAAAGGTCGCGCCGCTGGTGGGAGCTTCTCCGCAATCGGCGGACAGCCTGCACGCTCCCAGCGTGCACTAGACCTTGAGGCTACCTGTTGGCTCCACCGGGGGACTGCGAGGACCAGCAGCCTCTACACCTAACAGCTGGTGCCTCTTCCCCCGGCGGCCACGCCCCCTAACTAGCTCACCATAAATTGAACAGACCCAAACGCACCGCGGGACGCGCGCGGGGCGAAGCGCGGGCGAAGCCCGGGCCAAGGGCGGGCCCGTTTAAGCCCGTTCAAGACCGGGCAGGACTGGACTGGGCCACCCTATTTTCAGTTTGCTTTTATATTTTGCCACTGACAAAACATCTATTTAGGTCCCGCCAGTTTTTGCTATTTGGCCTTAGAAGTTTCATTGTACCTTACTACTGTTACGATCCTTATGGTACAATGTGTCCGAGAACCACCAGGAATACTGTTAAAAAGCAGGCTCAATCTGCAGCTGAGGTCATTGGGCCAATAGACCAATTTATAACGAAAGCTAACGATGCCATTGAGCAGGGTATCATTCTATTGGACCAGAGGATCTCACAGGACCTGATGATTGACAGACGCTCTTCAATGGGCTTACTGGCCACTGCAAAAAAAAACCTTCGTCCTGTTGATCTGCCCCCTCCAGTGACAGCACATGCAGAAATGCACACCGTCCCCCGCACAGTGGACCTATCTGCATCCCTAGATCTTTCCGAATCCCATTTCTCTCTTGAAAAATCTCCAGTTATTTTTGTTACCCAACCAGATAATCCCCTCTCCTCCCCAATAGCCAGGGGTATACGAGAAGGAGCAATTCCCAAAAAATTGAAGAAGAAGGCAACTACTAAGTCCCACCACTCCACCATTCCTTCTTCTACAACTATCCTTGCAACTCCTTCTGTCTCTGATCCTCCCCCGCAAATCTTTAACCCTTCAACCCCCCACCATTCTCCTTCACTGTCAAGTGCACAAGCAGTGGATCCTATCTCTGTTAACCCGAATATCAGCTGTACTAGCTCCAGTAGCTATGACAGTGGAGGAGACATGGAAAATGGTAACCTTACAACTAACACATGTAGCAACGATAGCTTACTGCTTACCAGAATTGGAGATTTATTTAAATCCCACTTGGAACCAATGGAAAAGGCTCTACACTTGGTTCAGTCCCAACTAACTCAACTGTCTCTAGGACTTAACCAAAATAAGGGAAATAAGAAGGATTCCAACTTGGCGCAAGGTAGGCCCACTACTTTAAACGTAAAAACATCAAAGCCTGTAACCTCTGCGCAGAATCCCAACACCAACAAACAAAAAGCCCCAGAGAAGCCTACTCAAAAACATTCTTTAGCACCTACAAACAAGCCGCAACCACCTCCCAAATCCACTAATCCCTTACCGTCACATTCTGCAAACAATCCCAACCCAACATCATCTACCCATTTAAATCCTCTTTCTTCCCTTTCTACCACCGCAGTCCCCACTCCTGCCCCCACCCATCCCAAAAACTCTACTGGATTCAATACCATTCCGAAAAACCATAAGAGAAGGACTCCCCCTATTCATCTCCCACCCGAGGCTTCTCCATATGTAGTAATAATGACTGGTGTTCCGGAACTCTCCCCAAACCAAGACGAACCGGTATGGTCTTTAAAAAACAAAGTAATATACTGGTTGTCCAGCAACATACCTCTTCCAATCTTTATGGACAACAGAGTTACTACAGTGCGCAGAGTGCCTTGGCTAGGCAACGAACCGAAAAACATCCAGGGCGACTGCGTTATAGTAAACTTTGCAGATCCCAATACAGTCGAGCATATCTGCTCCTGGGGTGATCATACCTCTACTGAAGGGATAGCCACTCACAATCTGTCGTACTTCTATCCCCCGACTACACGACGTAACGCTGGTCCTCCGTGGTCCTGGACGAGGGTAGGGAACTGGGGTGGGATTAGAGATCGAGACCAGTGGTCTGGGTACGGTTTTAGCAATCCACCACCAGGCCACTTTAACAACTTTAACAACTGGAGAGGCCCACCATTATCCAATAGATATGACTGTTTGGATATGGTGGACTGACCACCAACTCTACCCATCTCAGACAGTGGCCCCAACAATGTTCCGCCCAACCCCAAACACTCCTGTAAGAGCACTCGGACGGTCGGCTCTATTTTGCCACCCCTGTCTGGTACCCAGCCCGAGTCTTGTCCTCCCCAGCAACCCTTGACCCAACAGCCGTCAACTTCTACTCACCAGGATTTGTGTCACACTTTGTCAGCTACCCCAGTTGACTCACCTCTGAGCCAACAACCTATTATTCTTCAACTCAGTGATCCAAAACCTACCCTCTCCCTTTCCGTCCCAACCACTCAGTCCTTGTCCCAACCCCCACACTCCTCTGCTGAACCTCAGTTTTCAAACCCTATTTTTTCATCAACCCAGGATCTTCCAGTCATAACTGGAACGTAGCTGGCCTTAGATCCAAAATCCATCTCCAGTCCTGGCTAGAAGTGACCAATAAATATAAGCTAATCTGCCTTCAAGAAACCTGTGCAATTGATCCTATTCACATCCAGGGCTTCAAAACATTCCATCTTCCGGCCATACCGTCCACTCATGGAAGACCCAAGGGTGGCTTAGCCATTTACATTTCCAACTTAATTCCTTGTACGACCACGGAAGTTCGTTAGTCTTTCCAATCTTTCAAATTCTCAAATTAGTTCCAGACAATAGTTCTTGTTATTATTTCATCAATATGTACAATAATTCCACGCCTGGTGACTGTGTAAAATCTTTGTTGGAAATCACTTTATATTTACAAGATCAGAAAGCCAAGAACCAACAGCTACAATGCCATGTTGTGTGGGGTGGGGATTTCAATGTTTATTTGTGTAACAACTATAACAAAGGTATTTGTGGGCTCCAAGACGAGCACGACGCCCCCCTGGCCCACTTCGCCCACAGTGGTGTTGGTGACGCTTTAAATAACTGTATTTTTGCTCTAGAACTTGAATTCGCGAACATTTTAGTGAGTCCTGCTGTTGAGTTCAAGACGACTTTTCACGGTAGAGGATTTAGCACAATAATTGATTTTATCTTATGTTCCCAATCTTTAAACAACCGATTGAAACACTTTACAACTGGTACTGATCCCTCAAGCGATCACTACTCAAACAGCACCACTATAGTATTAAATACTTCATCCTCAGCCTGTCCAAAAACAAGCCTCTTAACGCAGCATTCCCTGGAGATGAGTAAAATTAATGGCTATACTCTCAAATGGTCGATGATCAATCCCTCAGAGGCCACTAGCAAGATCATCCAAAAAACCCTTCCCTTAATCTATCACTGTTTGGAGATGTCATCATCCCCTCAGCTGATCCTCTCTAGCTTCGTTAAAATCTTAGAAGCCATCAGACAAGAGCTTACTCGCCAACATAAGACTCACGATAACGATAAGGATTCCAGTGGGTGGTTTGATTCCCATTGCCGTAAAGCCCAGCGTGCACTATAAAACGCTCTACACAATCAAGTCAGGGACCAGCCCCTAATTGCGTCTTTAAGAAAAAACTATAAGATGGCACAAAAATCCCGTAAACGGGAAATAAAAAATAATCTCTGGGCCCAACTACACCAGAGCACACTAAGCAAGGACTGTACCCTGTTTTGGAGAACAGTTAAGGCCCCTTTCCTAGCTGATGCAACTGCTGTACGGCATCTTGACGTGGCAGTACCCGCTGATAAATGGGTAGCACACTACTCGCAGATCTTCGGGGACCCCACCTTGACAACTGAGGCTCCTAGACTAGAGGCCGCAGCTGTCACTAGTAACAATATCTACCCTATTGACCTCCACTTCGATATAGTGGAGGTGACCGCGGCGCTGACCTCCTCAAAGACCGGTAAAGCGCCCGGTCCTGATGGTGTCCCCTTAGACATCTTTGTTAGCAACATAGACCTATGGTCCCCAATTGTTACGCAGGTCATGTCCGCAGTGACTCAGATCGGCCTTATTGATTCTTGGTCCACTTCTGTGCTCCTACCCATATTTAAAAAGGGAGAACGGGACAACCCAGCCTGCTACAAGCCCATCTCCCTCTTGGATTCTCTGGGAAAGGTCGCTGGCAGATTAATTCTGGAGCGACTACGGGACTGGGCCACAGAGAATAAGATCTTAACCGACTTACAGTTTGGTTTCCAGGAGGGTCTGGGCACTGTAGAACAGGCCTTAAACCTGACTCTGCTTATGGGTAAATACGCCTGGGCCAAAGGCGGTAATCTTTACCTAGTCTATGTGGACTTGAGTTCCGCATTCGACTGCGTAATTCATTCCAAGCTATGGGCGATCTTGAGTAATCTGGGCATAGATCTTGCACTGCTGAATTTCCTCCGAGAGTTATACTCGGATGCAAAAGCTTGTGTGAGATACGGCATCAAAGGGGAGCTTTCTGAATTCTTTAACATTGCAAAAGGCGTTAGGCAGGGTTGCGTCCTTGCTCCATTCTTATTTAACATCTACACTAATGGACTGGAGCAAGCGGTGCTAGTTGATAGTGAAGATCTCCCCTGCATAAACACCCGCCCAATCCCTGCATTATTATATGCAGACGATTCTGTCATCCTAGCAAGGACACCTAACCAACTACAGATTCAACTAGATAAATACTGCCAATTCATGCTTTCTCTTGGACTTAAAGTTAATAAGTCCAAGACTTTTGTTATGAATATTGGCAAGAAAGCCCAAAAATGCAAATCTCCTTTTATTGAGAAGAAGAGGTTAGAAACTGCTAACACCTACCCTTATCTAGGTATTCTCATTGATAAGCATCTGTCCTGGAAACCTGCCATTTCCAGCAAGAAATTGCAGTTTCAACGCACAACATCGGCGTTGACTTCATTCTCAAGGAAACTGGGCAAGCCCGCCCCTGCTGTGATTTTGAAGATCTACCAAGCTAAATGCATGAGCGTGGCCACGTACGGGGCTGGTGTATGGGGCTATACGCCCGCAGATGAGCTTCAAATTATCGAAAATGACTTTTTGAAATATATATTAGCCCTTCCCCGAAGTGCTCCTACTTACGGCACCCATATGGAGCTCGGCTGGGAGTATCTAACTGACATCACCAGCCGATTCTCCTATGGCATCGTATATGGACTCAGGAGCAATGTCATCTTACTAGGTCACTAATATCTGACTGTCTCACACTGACCTATTGGAAAAAGATTCCCTGGCTGTTATATGTTTTTAAATTTTTGAATGATCTGAATTGCCCTGCATATTTCACTGACCCTGAATCTCTATTGGCTATACCTAGAAAAACTTTGAAAAAACTATGTGTCGCCCATTTAAGCGATTTACGTTTGTGTTCAGAACTTGGTAAAAAGTCAAATGTTCATTTAACGATGATTCAATCCTCCTATGGCATTCAACCTTATCTGTCTTTTTTTTTTGTCTAATTATGAGAGATATGTTTTAACCAGATTTCGGTTTGATGTATTTTATCGCCTTGTCTCACTGCCTGTGCCCTCTGATTGGTCACGTGAAATAGCTAACTGTCCATGTGATGTTCATACTCGCCAGTCAACCCTGCATGTAACCTTCTTCTGCAGTCTTTATGAGACCCCGCGGAAACGTTGGCTGGTCCCACTTCTCCGGCACTTAGGATTGAGAAGATGCAGACCGGCTCTTTTGGCACTTCAATACTTAGACACCCCGTATGTTGCCAAAACTGTAGCCTGCTACCTCAAAGCCTGCTTGAAAATCCATTCCCAATTACTGACCACTGCTCCTTAAGACTTCATTTCCGCGCAAATGACTACTGTGATAATATATTTGTGCATAGAGTGTCAGTGTTTAGTTGAACTTGAACGATTTCTTATTGTTTTGAAGCAATAGCGCTCCGCTTTCTTTAGTAATTAATGAGCAAATGGAATTTTTTATACTGTTGTAAATATTCGTTTTTAAATGCACTTTTTATGATTGTAAATTCAATCGAAATAAAGTTACTTTTGACTGACTCACACTTGTTGTTGCGAGACATAGCTTTACCCCGCCTAGCTGACGAAGACAGGGAATTGATCGATGCTGTACTGACTGCTGATGAGATTGCGCTGGCGATCCGTTCAGTGCGTTCAGTCAAAGCGATGGGACCAAACGGGCTCCCTATTGAACTGTACAAACTAAGACCCGACAAGATAGCGCCATAACGCCGGGCTATGTTTCTTGAATCGCATGATGCGGGCCTCCTCCCCCGTGATCAAAGGCTCGCAACCATTGCAGTTATCCACAAAGAGGGAAAGCCGCGAGAACATTGTACATCCTATAGGCCCATTTCACTTTTGAACGCCGAGCCTAAGATTCTGGCTAAGGTTCTGGCGAATCGCCTGATAACAGTCATTGGTGATTTAGTCCATCCTGATGAGTCCGGCTTTATTCCACATCGCAATACCACACTGAACCTGCGGCGTCTCCATGGAGTCCTCGCGAGAGTGGCGTCCATACGTGAGCCGGCCATCTTGGCATCCCTGGATGCAATGATGGCCTTCGATACGGTGGAGTGGCCATACCTTTGGGCCGCGCTGGCAAAGTTTAGTTTCGGCCTGGGATTTATCAGATGGGTAAAACTGTTATACAAGGAGCCGCTGGCCCAGGTAGTGGTGAATGGCAAAGTCTCTGGCCCCTTTGTACTGGGGAGAGGCACGCGACAGGGATGCCCTTTGTCCCCTCTCCTCTTTGCTCTGGCCTTGGAACCGCTCGCTGCCTGGCTGCGTTGGCAGCCCTCGATGAGTGGTATCAGCTGGACCCCGGAGTTTGAGGATCGCATTTCGCTCTAAGCTGACGACATCCTTTTATATCTTTGTAAATCACCCCCTAGCAGTGTCTGGGAGAACTATGGCCTCCTTAGTCATAGTGCATGTGAGGCATTGATGATGCCATGCTGTGTGGCATGTGGATAGGGGGGACAGGTTTGCTATGAAAGAAATCACTTATTTAGTGGAATGAGAATTTGGGGATGATTGTGTAAGAATTGGAAATGCATGGGGCTAGTGGCAGACTGCATGAAAGGAAGGGCTATTTGTATTTAAAGAATGTAAATCGAGAGAAGATTTGTGGTATCTACAGTCCAAAGACAATAGAAATAGAGGAAGGACTGACATCCTTATTCTATGACATAAATGCCTTTGGCTGGGGAATTTTCAGCAGAGTAGGTGGCTCACTGTGTATGTGCAGGGGCTTTGAGTGAGTTTTGACCAGGGTTCAAACCCCAGGTGGGGGAAATCGTTTTTTTTTTTAATGTTTTTTATTTCTAAATTCCACAAATGAAAGCTGTGCCTTTGTAAATGACCCCCTAGCAGTATCTGGGAGAACTATGGCCTCCTTACTCATAGTGCATGTCAGGCATTGATATTGGCATGCTGGGTGGCACGTGGATAGGGGGGACAGGTTTGCTATGAAAGAAATCACTTATTTAGTGGAATGAGAATTTGAGGATGATTGTGTAAGAATTGGAAATGCATGGGGCTAGTGGCAGACTGTATGAAAGGAAGGGCTATTTGTATTTAAAGAATGTAAATCGAGAGAAGATTTGTGGTATCTACAGTCCAAAGACAATAGAAATAGAGGAAGGACTGACATCCTTATTCTATGACATAAATGCCTTTGGCTGGGGAACTTTCAGCAGAGTAGGTGGCTCACTGTGTATGTGCAGGGGCTTTGCATGAGTTTTGACCAGGGTTCAAACCCCAGGTGGGGGAAATCGTTTTTGTTTTTTTTTTATTTCTAAATTCCACAAATGAAAGCTGTGCCTTTGTAAATGACCCCCTAGCAGTATCTGGGAGAACTATGGCCTCCTTACTCATAGTGCATGTCAGGCATTGATAATGGCATGCTGGGTGGCACGTGGATAGGGGGGACAGGTTTGCTATGAAAGAAATCACTTATTTAGTGGAATGAGAATTTGGGGATGATTGTGTAAGAATTGGAAATGCATGGGGCTAGTGGCAGACTGTATGAAAGGAAGGGCTATTTGTATTTAAAGAATGTAAATCGAGAGAAGATTTGTGGTATCTACAGTCCAAAGACAATAGAAATAGAGGAAGGACTGACAACCTTATTCTATGACATAGATACCTGTGGGTGGGGAACTTTCAGCAGAGTAGGTAGCTCACTGTTAATGTACAGGGGCTTTAAGTGAGTTTTGACAAGGGTTCAAACCCCACCTCGGAAAATTATTTTTTAATATTATTTTTATTTTTTTAAACAATTTATTTATTTTATCAGAGTGAAACATGGTCCTTTGGAAATGCTCAACTGATAATAATGAAAGACCAAGTAGAAAATCTATGGCATATGTCACATCAGATGTGGCATATGCCACATGACAGAGTGACACGTGTCACATGCCAGACTTGGGCTCCAACCCTTACTGGAAATCTTGGCGCGGCCACGGTGAGTGGGGACTACATTACCCAGGAGCCTTCGAGGTAGGCAGCAGG
>NW_028245940.1:0-37645 GCF_964263255.1 Lissotriton vulgaris
ACCCCTCCCAGTCCTCCTCGTTCTCCATCTCCTGATAGACAGGGTAAAAAGATGGAGCCGGGTCGTCGGTGAATGGTTCACCTATCGGGGGCGGAGCTAGCCGGCAAGCGTGATGGCCGCTTAATCCCGCAGCTCCGCCGTGCACGAACCCAATCATCCTCATCTATCCTTATCAGCGCAGCCAAAGGCTGGCCCCGGCTCCCGCGACCTGCCCGGGGAGTAAGGAGCGGGCGGACGACCCGACGGAGGCGGGGGAGCGGGACCGCGGCAGAGCGAAAGAGTGCGGCGCCTCCTGGGAGCAGGGCTGCGAAGCAGCGGACTGAATTACTGGAGCACCCGGGCGGCGTGATAGGACGTGCGGCTGTGGCCGCAGAGAAGGTACTGGCCCGGCCGCCCCTCCCCCCCCCCCTCCCGAGAGCCGCGAGTTTGCCGACAGTGTCCCTGGGGTTGACGCCCCCCCCGCGGCTCCACACTGCTGAGCGTGACCTGGGGTATTCCCCCCCCCTCCCCACCCCCCCCCCCCCCCCCCTCCGAGGACATTATTAAGGGGCAAAGAGGTGCTACGGCCCCCCCTCCGGGGGTCACGACTGTAGGAAGGTGGATACCTGACTATGGTTGCCCCAACTTTTTGCCTGGTGTTTTGCTGGTTTTCCGACCTAGTTGACCTGGGGCCCTGCCAATCAGGACCCCAGGCCTACTGCTCTCTCTCTAAAATGGATTCCATGTACCTTAGGTACATTTCCAATTGGTACTGGGCCACCTTATCAGACCCTGTAACTCAGGGCATAGGTGTACCCAGGGCCTACCAGGGGCTGAAGCATGTATTATGCCACCCCTGGATGGCCATCTATATCTGACACAACTGGCTGCACGACAGCTGGGGCAAGGTGGTGTACTCACCCTTTGCTTTAGATATAGTATACCTATATCTAACCCTAAAAATGGACACACAGATTCCTATCAGTCACTCCTATGGCAGGCCTTGACAATCCTGAAGGCAGAGTGCTTGGAATCGTGTGAAATGGTGCTCTGGCATGAGCTGAGCCCGTTTGCAGCTTGCAGAACCAAGTCCTAATAGCTGTTCCATGATAACGCATACCATATACTCTTAAGTGCATTATAAACATCGCGGTTAAATGCTATCTTTGGTATTGCTTTATCAAAACATGTCGAGTAAGGTGTCATACGAATTGGAATACTAACCCCTTGCCAATTCTGGCGACGGGGTTAGCATTCCACCCTTCTAGAGGGACACGACATATATGTAACTGTGAACCCCGGTTAAAGTTAAACGAAGCCTCAGCTCCACAAAATGGATGCTGCCACCACAGACACGAGTCTGACCTCCTGCTGCTGGGAGTCCTTCCAGCGAGGAGAGCTTGGACAAAGGGTTTCCTGTCAGGGGCGGTGTTAGCACTGTAGGAGAGTAGGGTCTGCAATCCTATGATCACCCAGATTTTTTGCTTTTGTTTCACTGGTTTACGACTTTCTCTGGCTGTGGGCCTGCCAATCAGACCCACAGCCTGGCTGTTCTCTTTCTAAATTACCTCATGTACCCTAGGTGCATCTACCAATTGGTACTGGGCCACCTTATCAGACCCTGTAACTCAGGGCATAGGTGTACCCAGGGCTGCCAGGGGCTGCAGCACGTATTGTGCCACCCCTGGCTGGCCCCCTAAATTTGACACAACTGGCTGCATGACAGCTGGGGCGAAGTCGTGTAATCACCCTTTGCTGTAGGTGTAGTATACCTATACCTAACCCTAAAATGGACACACAGATTCCTATCAGTCACTCCTATGGCAGGCCTTGACAATCCTGAAGGCAGAGTGCTTGGAATCGTGTGAGATGGTGCTCTGGCATGAGCGGAGCCTGTCTGCAGCTTGCGGAATCAAGTCCTAATAGCTGTTCCATGATATCGCATACCATATACTCTTAAGTGCATTATAATCCTCGCGGTTAAATGCTATCTTTGGTATTGCTTTATCAAAACATGTCGAGTAAGGTGTCATACGAATTGGAATACTAACCCCTCGCCAATTCTGGCGACGGGGTTAGCATTCCACCCTTCTAGAGGGACACGACATGTATGTAACTGTGAACCCCGGTTAAAGTTAACTGAAGCCTCAGCTCCACAAAATGGATGCTGCCACCACAGACACGAGTCTGACCCCCTGCAGCTGGGAGTCCTTCCAGTGAGGGGAGCCTGGACAAAGGGTTTCCTGTCAGGGGCGGTGCTAGCACCGTCCCAGACATGGTTTTGTGTATCCTGGGTAGGCAGGGCTTTACAGGAAGGTGACTGCTGAGTGGCACCCCGGTGCTCACTACGCATAGGCCGGTCTGAACCAGTTCCAGGGGCACACCAGCCCCTGGCCTGGGGAAGTCCGGCATGGCTGAGGGGTGTAACCACCCCCCACCTAGTCCCACCCATAGGCAGGACCTAGTCACCGGGTCAGCCCCCTTTTTTAGTATAAAGATGGGAGCGGGCCCCCTGTTAAAATTAGATCATCTTTGGAATCAAGATACCACTTTCTTCGAAAGGACTTCACGATTTCTTCTTCAAGATTCTCCCTTGTGGCTAAGGAGTAGTCACCCTGCATCCGCAGGCACCATCCTAAAGAACACTGCGGTCTGCTGCAAGTCCTTCATCACGAATCCGACGACCCAGCTCGACGAGACCCGGCTTCCCTGGCCCCTCTGACCTCTACTCACCTCTACAGCCCAGCTGAGAACCGTGAGTGCGACGAGACCTCAAGGGACCGACGATCGCCAAGACTGCACGACATCTTTACTGCAAGCCCACCGTGTCCTCCACTGGTGAGTGCTTTGGGGTCCGAGAAGCCCCGACCCTGCGCAGCTCCAGCACCCAAGATCAGCCCCCCTGCATCTCCACGATCTGCGTGGGGCCCTTCTGCTGTTTGCTGTGCACCGCGTTGTTTGGCTACTAGCCGGCTGGCTTGTGGCCTTCCGAACGACGCCCGACAACAACTCTTCTGCTGGTCTGGTTGCTCCAGGCTGGCCCTTGCTTCCTTTTTCAAGAGAGGCACCCCGGACCCTCCTGGTCCACTCCAGACGCCATTTTAGGTCCACCGCGTGGGCTTGAATTTGCCAAGGCTTTGTTGCCCAATCCTGGGTCCAGCGACGCCGACAGCTTCTATCTTCGTGGGACAGCTCGATCCTCCATCCTGGTCGCCGACAACGCCTCCTGGTCCGTGAGATCTTCGAGCTCCAGCGTCACCCACTCACCTTGTCGAGGTGGCTACCATCCGGTGCCCTCCTGGTGCCCACTGACTACTGGCTAGTAGTCTCGAACTTGGTCCCCTCTGCTTTCAGGTGTCATCTATCTTCGAGATCCAGGCTTGGATCCAACTGAACTTTCTTCACTGGTCACCGGCCAGCATCTTTTCTTCCGGCTCCTGGTCCGTCTACGAGGATTCCCGACG
Source organism: Lissotriton vulgaris (assembly GCF_964263255.1). NCBI lineage: Eukaryota > Metazoa > Chordata > Amphibia > Caudata > Salamandridae > Lissotriton > Lissotriton vulgaris. The sequence continues at coordinate 3,444 of NW_028245940.1, forward strand.
TCTTTTCAGACCTATGCAGCTGCAGCCCCTGGGCTAGGTAACTTCGGCATTTCGGTGCCCCAGCATAGCCTCACTATCCAAGGGTCAGAATCTACTTTCGTTTTCTCCCTACCAGGTCGGGTTCGCCCGAGAACACTAACTTTCTATTTCCTAGCTACCATAGACTTTTGTCCGCATCTCGCGTGAGAGTGCACACACTGCACCCGAGTCCCCTAGGCCTCCTAGTCGTAATCTAACGATTCCCTAGTCAAGTCCTAGCGATTCCAAAAGCTATTAGTACTGTACTTACCTGCTAGGAATTTCACATTCCACTTTTAGAGTATATGGTTTTCCGTGCCCCTCGGGCATTTGTATATACTGTGCTAACTTAAGTATTTTGTAAGAGTTTTTGGGTTGTGCTTAGTACCCTGTCCTCATAAAGAGTACAGGGCTGTTGTGATCTTTAATAAATAACTGTTTATTTTCATAACACTTGTGTGGTGTCCTTTCACTGGGTATTCAAGGGGTATATGTGTGGTAAACAGCTGGCTTAACGCGCCCTCTCGAGTCTTTAGCCTTAGACTGCTCGTATCCACGCTACTAGGATAGCTGGTCTATAAGGTTGACTTACAACCAATCATCAATAAGGGTTGCTGGACTGATACATAGTGTTCACTAGAATAGTGAGCACTGCATATCAGGCCACCTTCTCACATTGGTGAGCAGCGGTTGGGATTTGAGCTTGCTGTTGTTTTACCACACGTATCCTAAGAATATCTTGCTGAAAGATCACATAAGTACTGTTAGGTACATATAACTAAAGCTTAGAATACTCTGAGTTCTACTGAACCAGCTGTTGTAGCTCCTCAAGGCTTAGCACACCTTGGCTACAACTCTAGCAAGGGACCAGTAGGTAAACACATAGTGTAGGTAGGTGCATCACTTACACCACACTAGAAACAGTATGTCGGACAAAGGAGGAAACACTGAGGTTCCCCTTGTGTCAGTTGACCCTCCACAGGTCATCCCTTCAAGATATACTGCGCTTAGCTTCCATGAGTTACGACAAGTGTGTACCTCTAGGAAGATTAAGCAGGGGTCTAACCCCACAACTGCCTTTCTGATTGGTCTCTTAGAGACTCATGATGCAAGGAGGGCTGGTAACCCAGACCCTTCTAATTCAGATGGCAACATGCCCTCCTTACAGGGTCCCTTTGATGCCCAGGACCATCCTCTTCAGGAAGCAGATGATGCTGATGATGAGGATGATGATTTGGTATCAGGGGATGAGGCAGAAAAGGAACAGGTAGAAGTCAGCAGACTAACCAGGTCCAACTTAAGCAGACATGAGATGGGCACTAGGGGACCCTTGGGGCCACTCTCAGGTCAGCTTAACATTGGGAATGGACGAGATAGATCTCTATCAAGAGGCTCTATCAGATCCCTTCATACCAATGGCTCTCAACGTTCCTCTCAAAGGGGAATGACATCTCCCCAGAGGAGAATGTATGAAGCTAAGGAAAAGGCAGCCAATCTGAGGATTGAAAGGGAAGAACTTGCCCTGGCCAAAGAGAGGCTTGCCTTTGCTAGAGAGCAACAATTGAGTGGGACAGTCCCCACTGGTGGCAGCATTGTACCTAGCAATAGGGAAAGGAGTTTTGATACAAAACACCTTGGTAAGATAGTGCCCCCCTTTAAACAAGGGGATGACATCCACAAATGGATTACTGCTTTGGAGAGGGCCTGCACTGTGCAAGGTGTTCCCCCAAGTCAGTGGGCAGCTATCTTGTGGCTCTCCTTTGAGGGTAAAGGAAGAGACAAGCTCCTCACCACAAGGGTGGAGGATGCTAATGATTACCAAGTCTTGAAAAATGCACTGGTTGATGGGTTTGGCCTAACCACTGAGCAGTACAGGGTGCTGTTCAGGGATACCCAGAAAACTCAGTCTCAAGATTGGGCTGACTTTGTAGATTGTGCCACTAAGGCTTTTGAGGGCTGGTTGCTGGGCAGTAAGGTTACTGATTATAAAGGATTGTACAATTTGATGATGAGAGAGCAAATTTTAAACAATTGTCAGAACCAGTTGTTGCATCAGCATCTTGTTGACTCAGATCTGACCTCTCCCCAAGAATTGGGAAAGAAGGCAGACAGATGGGTTAGAACAAGAGTTAAACAGAACCAGGGCCAGAATCAAGGTGGTCAGAAGAAAGCAGACCAGAAGGGTAAGGATTCGAAAGGGGAACAAAATGACCAGAAGTCTTCGACAGGTCCCCAACAACCCAAAGAGGGTGGGGGTCAGGCTCCCCAAAAGAAGAAAGAAGGCCAATCTAAAAGGTGGTGCCAATACTGCAAAAGTAAAACTCACTGGTTTAGTGAGTGCACCAAGAAAGGAGGAGGGCAGACTCATGCCACTGCAGCCCCTAAGGCACCTGTGCCCCCTAGTACAGCCAGCAGTGGTAGTGCACCTCCCAAGGGTTTAGTAGGGTTAACCCTGGGTTCTGAGGGGTGTGACAACTTAGTTGGTACACTCACTCAGGCTGTCCTTGTTTGTACAGGGGATGTGGATATGTCCCCTGATATAAGTCCCAATACTTTGGGCAAATACAGACAGACACCTTTCATTAATGGAAAGATGGCTCAGGCCTATAGGGACACTTGTGCCAGTGTCACAATGGTGACACCTAGCTTTGTGGACCCTGGACAGATCATGCCAGGTACAGAATTCCTGGTGACCAATGCAAGCAATGTCACTACCAATCATAGTATGGCAATTGTAGCTTTCTCCTGGGGAGGGGTAACTGGCCAAAAGAAGGTTGTAGTTAGTTCAGACCTCCCAGTGGATTGTTTGTTGGGCAATGATTTGGAGTCATCACAATGGTCAGAAGTGGAGCAGAGGACTCATCTGGAAATGTTAGGTTTGCCAGCACATGTGTTTGCTGTGACTAGGTCACAGGCCAGAAGATGCCCCACTGAACAGGTGCTGGATCCTGGAACAATGGACCAGACACCTTCCAAGAAAAAGAGCAGTAGGGTTAAGGCTGTGCCTTCCCCCTTGCCCCAGGTTGTGGATCAAGTCTCAGAGGAGGCTGACCTGCAGGAATTGAGGGAAACTGAGCCTAGAGAGTTTGAACTTGATCAAGTTGAATTCTTGGGTTCAGGGGGACCCTCAAGGGAAGACCTGGGGAAGGACCAGTTAGGCTGCCCTTCTCTTGAACCCCTCAGACAGCAGGCTGCTGCTGAGGCTGCTGGGAACGCCACAGGTACCCACAAGGTATACTGGGAAGATGGACTCCTGTACACTGAGTCAAGAGACCCCAAGCCTGGCATGACCAGGAGGCTGGTTGTACCCTTGTCTCAGAGAGGTTTCCTACTTACCTTGGCCCATGAGATTCCCTTAGCAGGACACTTAGGCCAGACAAAGACTTGGGACAGGCTTGTCTCACACTTTCACTGGCCTCACATGAATGAGGATACCAAGGAGTTTTGTCGCTCCTGTGTCACTTGCCAAGCCAGTGGTAAGTCAGGTGGCACAACAAAGGCCCCCCTTATACCAATGCCTGTGGTGGGGGTGCCCTTTGAAAGAGTGGGGATTGACATTGTTGGTCCAATGGAACCCCAGACAGCATCAGGGCACAAGTTTATACTGGTGGTAGTGGATCATGCCACCAGGTACCCTGAAGCTATTCCACTTAGGACCACCACAGCCCCTGTGGTGGCAAGGGCCCTAGTTGGAGTGTTCTCCAGAGTGGGCTTCCCTAAGGAGGTTGTCTCTGACAGAGGTGCAAACTTCATGTCAAGCTATTTAACTGCTATGTGGAAGGAGTGTGGTGTCAATTACAAATTCACTACACCCTATCACCCACAATGCAATGGGCTTGTTGAAAGGTTCAACAGGACCCTAAAAGGGATGATTCATGGACTACCTGAAACACTCAGGCGTAGATGGGATGTCCTGATGCCCTGCCTTCTGTTTGCTTACAGAGAGGTCCCACAAAAGGGGGTTGGCTACAGCCCTTTTGAACTTTTGTATGGGCATCCTGTGAGAGGCCCCTTGTGTTTGGTGAAGGAAGGATGGGAGAGACCTCTCAAAAAGCCTGCAACCAACATAATGGACTATGTACTTGGTCTCCGCTCCAGGACGGCTGAGTATATGGAGAAGGCATCAGAAAACCTTAAGGCCAGTCAAGAACTTCAAAAAGCTTGGCATGACCAAAAGGCTGTCCTGACTGTTTATCAGCCTGGACAGAAGGTGTGGGTGCTGGAGCCAGTGGCCCCAGCAGCACTCAAAGACAAATGGTCTGGGCCCCACACAATCCTTGAGCAAAAGGGAGAGGTCACCTACCTGGTGGACCTTGGAACTCCCAGGAGTCCCCATAGGGTACTCCATGTCAACAGGCTCAAAGCATATGTCGACAGGAAGGACATGAGCTTGCTCATGGCCATAGATGAGGGACAGGAGGAAGAGAGTGACCCTCTCCCAGACCTGCTCACTCAGAATCCTGATGATGGGTCAGTAGATGGTGTTGTCTTTTGTGGCAGCCTCTCTGAACATCAGCAGAAAGACTGTAAACAGGTTCTTCAGTCTTTCAGACATATGTTCTCTCTGACACCCAGTCAGACCAATTGGTGTACCCATGAGGTTGACACTGGTGACAGCCTGCCAGTCAAGAGTAAAATCTACAGGCAGCCTGATCATGTTAGAGACTGCATAAAAACTGAAGTGCAGAAAATGTTGGAATTGGGAGTCATTGAACCCTCAGATAGCCCTTGGGCTAGTCCAGTAGTTCTAGTGCCAAAGCCTCACACCCAAGATGGTAAGAGAGAGATGAGGTTTTGCGTAGACTACAGGGGTCTCAATGCAGTCACTAAGACTGATGCCCATCCAATACCAAGGGCAGATGAACTTATAGATAGATTGGCTTCTGCCAACTACTTAAGTACATTTGACTTAACAGCTGGGTATTGGCAAATCAGGTTAGCTGAGGATGCCAAACCCAAAACAGCATTTTCAACCCCTGGTGGGCATTATCAATTTGTGGTAATGCCCTTTGGTCTGAAAAATGCACCTGCCACCTTCCAAAGGTTGGTGAATCAAGTCCTTACTGGGCTGGATGACTTCTGTGCAGCATATCTAGATGATATTGCTGTCTTTAGCTCCACCTGGGAGGATCACCTGGTCCACCTGAGGAAAGTGTTAGAGGCTCTGCAAGCAGCAGGCCTCACTATCAAGGCCACCAAGTGCCAGATAGGGCAGACACAGGTTGTATATTTGGGCCACCTTGTAGGTGGAGGCCAGGTTCAGCCACTGGAGAGCAAAATACAGTCAATCAGGGACTGGGCTCCTCCAACCACCCAGACTCAGGTTCGAGCTTTCTTGGGCCTGACTGGATACTACAGAAAGTTTGTCAGGAACTATGGTTCCATTGTGACACCATTAAATGAACTGACAAGTAAGAAAATGCCAAAAAAGGTTCAGTGGACAGCAGGCTGTCAAAAAGCATTCGATGACCTAAAGCAGGCCATGTGCACAGCACCTATCCTTAAGAGTCCAGACTACTCCAAACCATTCATTGTCCAAACAGATGCTTCTGAGTTGGGTGTGGGAGCTGTTCTTTCTCAACTGAATTTTGATGGTCAGGATCAGCCCATTGCTTTTATAAGCAGAAGGCTGACCCCCAGAGAGAAGAATTGGTCAGCTATTGAGAGGGAGGCCTTTGCTGTGGTTTGGGCCCTGAAGAAGCTGAGGCCATACTTGTTTGGCACTCACTTCAAGATTCAGACCGACCATAAGCCCCTCTTGTGGCTAAATCAGATGAAGGGTGAAAACCCCAAACTGCTTAGGTGGTCCATTTCCCTACAGGGGATGGACTTTACAGTGGAACATAGACCTGGTACTGATCATGGCAATGCCGATGGGCTCTCCAGATATTTCCACTTAGAACAAGAAGACTCACCTGGTCAAGGTTAGCTTATTGTCCCAAAGTTTGGGGGGGGGTCATGTAGGAGAGTAGGGTCTGCAATCCTATGATCACCCAGATTTTTTGCTTTTGTTTCACTGGTTTACGACTTTCTCTGGCTGTGGGCCTGCCAATCAGACCCACAGCCTGGCTGTTCTCTTTCTAAATTACCTCATGTACCCTAGGTGCATCTACCAATTGGTACTGGGCCACCTTATCAGACCCTGTAACTCAGGGCATAGGTGTACCCAGGGCTGCCAGGGGCTGCAGCACGTATTGTGCCACCCCTGGCTGGCCCCCTAAATTTGACACAACTGGCTGCATGACAGCTGGGGCGAAGTCGTGTAATCACCCTTTGCTGTAGGTGTAGTATACCTATACCTAACCCTAAAATGGACACACAGATTCCTATCAGTCACTCCTATGGCAGGCCTTGACAATCCTGAAGGCAGAGTGCTTGGAATCGTGTGAGATGGTGCTCTGGCATGAGCGGAGCCTGTCTGCAGCTTGCGGAATCAAGTCCTAATAGCTGTTCCATGATATCGCATACCATATACTCTTAAGTGCATTATAATCCTCGCGGTTAAATGCTATCTTTGGTATTGCTTTATCAAAACATGTCGAGTAAGGTGTCATACGAATTGGAATACTAACCCCTCGCCAATTCTGGCGACGGGGTTAGCATTCCACCCTTCTAGAGGGACACGACATGTATGTAACTGTGAACCCCGGTTAAAGTTAACTGAAGCCTCAGCTCCACAAAATGGATGCTGCCACCACAGACACGAGTCTGACCCCCTGCAGCTGGGAGTCCTTCCAGTGAGGGGAGCCTGGACAAAGGGTTTCCTGTCAGGGGCGGTGCTAGCACCGTCCCAGACATGGTTTTGTGTATCCTGGGTAGGCAGGGCTTTACAGGAAGGTGACTGCTGAGTGGCACCCCGGTGCTCACTACGCATAGGCCGGTCTGAACCAGTTCCAGGGGCACACCAGCCCCTGGCCTGGGGAAGTCCGGCATGGCTGAGGGGTGTAACCACCCCCCACCTAGTCCCACCCATAGGCAGGACCTAGTCACCGGGTCAGCCCCCTTTTTTAGTATAAAGATGGGAGCGGGCCCCCTGTTAAAATTAGATCATCTTTGGAATCAAGATACCACTTTCTTCGAAAGGACTTCACGATTTCTTCTTCAAGATTCTCCCTTGTGGCTAAGGAGTAGTCACCCTGCATCCGCAGGCACCATCCTAAAGAACACTGCGGTCTGCTGCAAGTCCTTCATCACGAATCCGACGACCCAGCTCGACGAGACCCGGCTTCCCTGGCCCCTCTGACCTCTACTCACCTCTACAGCCCAGCTGAGAACCGTGAGTGCGACGAGACCTCAAGGGACCGACGATCGCCAAGACTGCACGACATCTTTACTGCAAGCCCACCGTGTCCTCCACTGGTGAGTGCTTTGGGGTCCGAGAAGCCCCGACCCTGCGCAGCTCCAGCACCCAAGATCAGCCCCCCTGCATCTCCACGATCTGCGTGGGGCCCTTCTGCTGTTTGCTGTGCACCGCGTTGTTTGGCTACTAGCCGGCTGGCTTGTGGCCTTCCGAACGACGCCCGACAACAACTCTTCTGCTGGTCTGGTTGCTCCAGGCTGGCCCTTGCTTCCTTTTTCAAGAGAGGCACCCCGGACCCTCCTGGTCCACTCCAGACGCCATTTTAGGTCCACCGCGTGGGCTTGAATTTGCCAAGGCTTTGTTGCCCAATCCTGGGTCCAGCGACGCCGACAGCTTCTATCTTCGTGGGACAGCTCGATCCTCCATCCTGGTCGCCGACAACGCCTCCTGGTCCGTGAGATCTTCGAGCTCCAGCGTCACCCACTCACCTTGTCGAGGTGGCTACCATCCGGTGCCCTCCTGGTGCCCACTGACTACTGGCTAGTAGTCTCGAACTTGGTCCCCTCTGCTTTCAGGTGTCATCTATCTTCGAGATCCAGGCTTGGATCCAACTGAACTTTCTTCACTGGTCACCGGCCAGCATCTTTTCTTCCGGCTCCTGGTCCGTCTACGAGGATTCCCGACGTCTTTTCAGACCTATGCAGCTGCAGCCCCTGGGCTAGGTAACTTCGGCATTTCGGTGCCCCAGCATAGCCTCACTATCCAAGGGTCAGAATCTACTTTCGTTTTCTCCCTACCAGGTCGGGTTCGCCCGAGAACACTAACTTTCTATTTCCTAGCTACCATAGACTTTTGTCCGCATCTCGCGTGAGAGTGCACACACTGCACCCGAGTCCCCTAGGCCTCCTAGTCGTAATCTAACGATTCCCTAGTCAAGTCCTAGCGATTCCAAAAGCTATTAGTACTGTACTTACCTGCTAGGAATTTCACATTCCACTTTTAGAGTATATGGTTTTCCGTGCCCCTCGGGCATTTGTATATACTGTGCTAACTTAAGTATTTTGTAAGAGTTTTTGGGTTGTGCTTAGTACCCTGTCCTCATAAAGAGTACAGGGCTGTTGTGATCTTTAATAAATAACTGTTTATTTTCATAACACTTGTGTGGTGTCCTTTCACTGGGTATTCAAGGGGTATATGTGTGGTAAACAGCTGGCTTAACGCGCCCTCTCGAGTCTTTAGCCTTAGACTGCTCGTATCCACGCTACTAGGATAGCTGGTCTATAAGGTTGACTTACAACCAATCATCAATAAGGGTTGCTGGACTGATACATAGTGTTCACTAGAATAGTGAGCACTGCATATCAGGCCACCTTCTCACAAGCACCATCCCAGACAGGGTTTTGTGTATCCTGGGTAGGCAGGGCTTTACAGGAAGGTGACTGCTGAGTGGCACCCCGGTGCTCACTATGCAACTGCCGGCTAGAACCAGTTCCAGGGGCACACCAGCCCCTGGCCTGGGGAAAGTCCGGCATGGGAGAGGGGTGTAACCACCCCCCTTCCTGGTCCCACCCCTAAGGCAGGACCTAGTCGCGTACCCACCCCTTTCTTTAGGATAAAGGCAGGAGCGCGGACCCTTCCAAATTAGATCATCTTTGAATCAAGAAACTACTTTCTACGAAAGGAACTCTCGACTTCTTCTCAAGATTTCTCCCTTGTGGCTAAGGAGTAGTCACCCTGCATCCGCAGGCACCATCTAAGAACTCTGCGGTTTGCTGCACGTCCTTCCTCAGGAATCCGACCGACCAGTACGACGAGACCCGGCTTCCCTGGCACCTCTGACCTCTACCTACCTCTACAGCTAAGCTGAGAACCGTAGGTGCGACAAGACCTCGAGGGACCGGCCATCATCATAACTGCACGACTTCTATCCAGCACGACCGCCAAGGGATCCTCTGGTGAGTGCTTTGGGGTCTGAGAAGCCCCGACCCTGAGCAGCTCCAGCATCGAAGTCCAGCCTCCCAGCATCTCCACGATCTGCGTGGGGTCCTTCTGCTTTTTGCTGCTCACCGCGTTGTTTGGCTACTAGCTCGCTGGCTTGTGGCCTTCTGAACGACGCCCAACGACATCCCCGCTGCTGGTCTGGTTGCTCCAGACTGGCCCTTGCTCCCTTCCAAAAGAGGAGCACCCCGGACCCTCCTGGTCCACTCCAGACGCCATTTTGAGTCCACCGCGTGGGCTTGAATTTGCCAAGACTTGTTGCCCCAATCCTGGGTCCAGCGACGTCGACAGCATCATCCATCGTGGGACAGCTCGCACCTCCATCCTGGTCGCCGACAACGCCTCCTGGTCCGTGAGATCTGCAGAGCACAGCGTCGCCCACTCACCTAGTCGAGGTGACTACCATCCGGTGCCCTCCTGGTGCCACCTGACTACTGGCTAGTAGTCACGAACTTGGTCCCCTCTGCTTTCAGGTGTCATCCATCTTCGATCCAGGCTTGGATCAACTCTAACTATCTTCACTGGTCGCCTGCCAGCAACTTCTTTCTTCAGGCTCCTGGTTCGTCTACGAGGATTCCCGACGTCTTTTGAGACATATGCAGCTGCAGCCCCTGGGCTAGGTAACTTCGGCATTTCGGTGCCCCAGAATAGCCTCACTATCCAAGGGTCAGGATCCACTGTCGTTTTCGATCTACCTTATCGGGTTCGCCCGAGAACACTAACTTTGTCTTTTCTAGCTCCCATAGACTTTGTCCCGCATCCCGCGTGAGAGTGCACACTCTGCACCCGAGTCCCCTAGGCCTCCTACTAGTAATCTGAAGGTTCAGTAACGTAGTCCTAGCGATTCCAAAGCCTATTAGTACAGTACTTACCTGCTAGTAATTTCGCATTCCACTTTCAGAGTATATGGTTTTTCGTGCCCCTCGGGCATTTGTGTAAATTGTGCAACTTGAAGTATTTGCGTAAGAGTTTTGTTGTGTGCTTAGTACCCTGTCCTCATAAAGAGTACAGGGCTGTTGTGATCTAAATAAATACACTGTTTATTTTCATAACACTTGTGTGGTGTCCTTTCACTTGGTGTTCAAGGGGTATATGTGATGGTATAACAGCTGGCTTAACACGCCCTCTAGAGTTTAGCCCGAAGACTGCTCGTATCCACGCTAGTAGGATAGCTGGTCTATAAGGTTGACTTACAACCAACCACCATAAGGGTTGTTTGGACTGATACAAAGTGCTCACTAGAATAGTGAACATTATATATCAGGCCAACTTCTCACATTGGTGAGCAGCGGTTGGGATTTGAGCTTGCTTTTGTTTTACCACATGTATCCTAAGAATATCTTGTGAAAGATCACATAAGTACTTCAGGTACATATAACTTAGCTTAGAATACTCTGAGTTCTACTGAACCAGCTGTTGTAGCTCCTCAAGGCTTAGCACACCTTGGCTACAACTCTTAGCAAGGGATCAGTAGGCAAACATATAGTGTAGGTAGGTGCATCACTTACACCACACTAGAATCAGCATGTCAGACAAAGGAGGAAACTCTGAGTCTCCCCTTGTGTCAGTGGACCCTCCACAGGTCACTTCCAGATATGCTGCTCTTAGCTTCCAGGAGATGAGACAAGTGTGTACCTCCAGGAAACTAAAACAGGGGTCTAACCCCACAATCCCATTTCTGATTGGTCTCTTAGAGACTTATGATGCTAGGAGGGCTGGTAACACAGAACCTTCTCATCCAGATGGGAACATGCCTCCCCTAGAAGGATTCTTAGGTGACCCTGACCTTATCCATCTCTCTGCAGAAGGTGAAGAGGAGGATGAGGATCTAGAGCCATCTGAGGATGAGGCAGACAAAGGTCCAGAAGTAGTTAGCCAGCTAACTAGGGACAACTTAAGCAGGCATGAGAATGGTACTAGGAGACCCCTGGGGCCCCTCTCAGGCCAGCTTAACAATGGGAATGGACGAGTTAGGTCTCTATCAAGAGGCTCTAACAGATCCATTCGAACCAATGGCTCTCAGGCCTCTTCTCACAGAGGGATGACATCCCCTCAGAGGAGAGTATATGAAGCCAAAGTAAGGGAAGTCAATCTGAGGATTGAAAGGGAAGAACTTGCCTTAGCCAAAGAGAGACTTGCCTTTGCTAGAGAGCAAGAATTGAGTGGGACAAATCCCACTGATGGCAGCATTCTCCCAAGAGAAAAAGACAGGAGTTTAGACACTAGACACCTGAGTAAGATAGTGCCTCCCTTTAAACAAGGGGATGACATCCACAAATGGATGACTGCTTTAGAGAGGGCTTGCACTGTACAGTGTGTCCCCCAGAGTCAGTGGGCAGCTATCTTGTGGCTCTCCTTTGAAGGCAAAGGTAGAGATAAGCTCCTCACTACTAGAGCTGAGGATGCTAACAATTACCAAGTCCTGAAGAATACACTGGTTGATGGGTTTGGTTTAACCACTGAACAGTACAGGTTGATGTTCAGAGACACCCAGAAAACTCAGTCTCAGGATTGGGCTGACTTTGTTGATTGTGCCACTAAGGCTTTTGAAGGCTGGCTACTGGGAAGTAAGGTTACTGATTTTAAAGGATTGTACAATCTAATTATGAGAGAGCAAATCTTAAGTAATTGTCAGAACCAGTTATTACACCAGCACCTGGTAGACTCTGATCTGACCTCTCCACAGGAATTGGGTCAGAGGGCAGACAAATGGGTCAGAACCAGGGTCAGGCCTAAGAACCAGGGTGGTGACCAAAAGAAGGAATCAACCAAGCCTCAAGAGAAGGGTGGGAATAAATCTTCTGATCAAACCACAGGGCCCCAAAATTCCTCTGAAAAGGGTGGGTCCCAAACTTCTCCCAAAACCCAAAAGAAACCTTATTGTCATACCTGCAAACAGGTAGGCCATTACAAAAGTGACAGCAGTTGTCCCAAGGCCAACAACAATAAGGAGAACATACCCCCAAATAAAGCTTCCCAGCCTCCTGTTACTACTAGTAGTAATCCCCCAGGTGGTGGGAGTGCCCCCAAGAATCTGGGTGCATTTTCTTTGGGAGTGCCTGGGGACTCTGGTCTAACACAGTCCCCTGACTTAGATACTCTTGTCTGTGAGACTGGCATGGGGTTTGCCAAGTTCACAGCCTGTCCCAACACTTTGGGCAGGTACAGACAGGAGCCCCTCATCAATGGTTCAAAAGTTGAGGCCTACAGAGACACAGGGGCTAGCATCACCATGGTGGCTGAGAGCCTAGTCCCCTCAAGGCAACTTATGCCTGGTGCCACATACCAGGTAGTGAACATTGATGGAGTGCAGAGAGATCATCCCATAGCAGTGGTAAATCTCAGCTGGGGAGGTGTCACTGGTCACAAGAGAGTGGCAGTGTCACCAAACTTGCCTGTAGATTGCCTACTGGGGAATGATTTAGAGACCTCAGCCTGGGCTGAGGTAGAGCAAGAAACCCATTTTAAAATGGTAAACCTCCATGGTAAGGTTAGTGGGGCAGTGATAGCCACAGCCCCAGTCCAAGATGTCCTCCCTGAACAGGTCAGGAGGGCTGTGCCCGTCACAGCCCTATCCCAGAAAGATGCCTTTCCTGAACAGGTTGGCAAGGCTGTGATGGTCACAGCCCAAACCCAAACTGAGTCCCTTCCTGAAAAGGTTGGTGGAGTTGTGATGGGCACAGCTCAAACTCAGACAGATAATAGTGTTGTGAAGCATGAAACAATGGATCACTCCACTCAAACTGAGAGCATTGAGGAGGAAGAAAAGTCTTCCCTCTCCCAGACACAAGGTGAGAGCCAGCCTCCTCAGGGAACTGACTCTACCCCTGGTGAAGGAACTGCCCAAGAGGTAGTCAGGCCTAGCCTGGCAGAGCCCATGATGACAGTGGAACCTTCCCAGGTGGGACCCAGTCTGGAGCAGGTAACCTGCCCCTCTCAACCCTGCCTAAATCAGCCCAGGGCTGTAAAGGTCAAGGAGGCCAGTGGTGGACCCCAAAGGGCCCCCTGTCCAAAAGAACTTCCCAATCAGCAGATTAGGATCACTGAAGCTAGTAGTCCTAGCCAAGTGAAAATAAAACACACTCCTGAGGGATCCCCCTTAACCTTAGTTAGGGAACTCCCACAGCTGGACACTGCTGGGCACAGCCAAACCTGGGGCCTAAAAACCCCAAACCTGACCTGTCCCTCCAGTAAGCCAAACAGAGGGACTCAGCCTCCAGCTTTAGGTAGCCAGAGGTTAACCCTGAGAGCTCATAGCAACTCAGTACTGGAAAGAAAGACCCATATGGTGGATAGTGATTGGAGGAGGTTGAGCCCAACAGTAGTGGAGTCTCACTTCAGCACTCCATTCCCACACCAGCCTTTTACTTTGCCAAAGCACACCACAGGTAGTGATTCCCTATGGTGGAGACCCTCAGATACCCTTAGGGGGAGGGGTCGCTTAGTGGACCATGATATAGGAGGTAACCATGCCAGTGCAGGTACCACCTCATATGGCCACTCAGGCAATATAGGCTTACCTGGTCAAGGATAGCCTTATCTCCTTTCGTTGGGGGGGGGTTGTGTAGGAAGGTGGATACCGGACTATGGTTGCCCCCAACATTTTGCCTGGTGTTTTGCTGGTTTTCCGACCTAGTTGACCTGGGGCCCTGCCAATCAGGACCCCAGGCCTACTGCTCTCTCTCTAAAATGGATTCCATGTACCTTAGGTACATTTCCAATTGGTACTGGGCCACCTTATCAGACCCTGTAACTCAGGGCATAGGTGTACCCAGGGCCTACCAGGGGCTGAAGCATGTATCATGCCACCCCTGGATGGCCATCTATATCTGACACAACTGGCTGCACGACAGCTGGGGCAAGGTGGTGTACTCACCCTTTGCTTTAGATATAGTATACCTATATCTAACCCTAAAAATGGACACACAGATTCCTATCAGTCACTCCTATGGCAGGCCTTGACAATCCTGAAGGCAGAGTGCTTGGAATCGTGTGAAATGGTGCTCTGGCATGAGCTGAGCCCGTTTGCAGCTTGCGGAACCAAGTCCTAATAGCTGTTCCATTATAATCCTCGCGGTTAAATGCTATCTTTGGTATTGCTGTATCAAAACATGTCGAGTAAGGTGTCATACGAATTGGAATACTAACCCCTCGCCAATTCTGGCGACGGGTTAGCATTCCACCCTTCTAGAGGGACACGACATGTATGTAACTGTGAACCCCGGTTAAAGTTAACTCAAGCCTCAGCTCCACAAAATGGATGCTGCCACCACAGACACGAGTCTGACCTCCTGCTGCTGGGAGTCCTTCCAGCGAGGAGAGCTTGGACAAAGGGTTTCCTGTCAGGGGCGGTGCTAGCACCATCCCAGACAGGGTTTTGTGTATCCTGGGTAGGCAGGGCTTTACAGGAAGGTGACTGCTGAGTGGCACCCCGGTGCTCACTACGCATCTGCCGGCTAGAACCAGTTCCAGGGGCACACCAGCCCCTGGCCTGGGGAAAGTCCGGCATGGGAGAGGGGTGTAACCACCCCCCTTCCTGGTCCCACCCATAGGGCAGGACCTAGTCGCGTACCCACCCCTTTCTTTAGGATAAAGGCAGGAGCGGGGACCCTTCCAAATTAGATCATCTTTGAATCAAGAAACTACTTTCTACGAAAGGAACTCTCGACTTCTTCTCCAGATTTCTCCCTTGTGGCTAAGGAGTAGTCACCCTGCATCCGCAGGCACCATCTAAGAACTCTGCGGTTTGCTGCACGTCCTTCCTCAGGAATCCGACCGACCAGCACGACGAGACCCGGCTTCCCTGGCACCTCTGACCTCTACCTACCTCTACAGCTAAGCTGAGAACCGTAGGTGCGACGAGACCTCGAGGGACCGGCCATCATCAGAACTGCACGACTTCTATCCAGCACGACCGCCGAGGGATCCTCTGGTGAGTGCTTTGGGGTCCGAGAAGCCCCGACCCTGAGCAGCTCCAGCATCGAAGTCCAGCCTCCCAGCATCTCCACGATCTGCGTGGGGCCCTTCTGCTTTTTGCTGCTCACCGTGTTGTTTGGCTACTAGCCCGCTGGCTTGTGGCCTTCTGAACGACGCCCGACGACATCACCGCTGCTGGTCTGGTTGCTCCAGACTGGCCCTTGCTCCCTTCCAAAAGAGGAGCACCCCGGACCCTCCTGGTCCACTCCAGACGCCATTTTGAGTCCACCGTGTGGGCTTGAATTTGCCAAGACTTGTTGCCCCAATCCTGGGTCCAGCGACGTCGACAGCATCATCCATCGTGGGACAGCTCGCACCTCCATCCTGGTTGCCGACAACGCCTCCTGGTCCGTGAGATCTGCAGAGCACAGCGTCGCCCACTCACCTAGTCGAGGTGACTACCATCCGGTGCCCTCCTGGTGCCACCTGACTACTGGCTAGTAGTCACGAACTTGGTCCCCTCTGCTTTCAGGTGTCATCCATCTTCGATCCAGGCTTGGATCAACTCGAACTATCTTCACTGGTCGCCTGCCAGCAACTTCTTTCTTCAGGCCCCTGGTTCGTCTACGAGGATTCCCGATGTCTTTTGAGACATATGCAGCTGCAGCCCCTGGGCTAGGTAACTTCGGCATTTCGGTGCCCCAGCATAGCCTCACTATCCAAGGGTCAGGATCCACTGTCGTTTTCAATCTACCTTATCGGGTTCGCCCGAGAACACTAACGAACAAGTTACTTACCTTCGGTAACGATATATCTGTAAGAAACAGTAGTTAGTATTAGATTCCTTACCTTAGAACCGGGGTCTCCAACCAGTCGATCGCGAGCTACTGGTAGCTCGCCGAGACCCTGCCAGTAGCTCGCGCTGCATTGTGCTAAATGTGCCTTGTCATGTAGCAATTATTCCAAAGCCATTGTAATTACCCCATAAAATGTATTGCCGTTAATATTGTGGATTATAATTATTTACGCAAGACTAAGCGCTTAATTTGCTTGTTGTTTATAACCCCCCCCCCCGACCGCCCCGAACAGTCCCTGCACGTTTACAGAACCCGCCCTCACCCAAAGCAGCTGCTAAGATTGGCCGGCAGCTTAGCTGGGGTGGGCGGGGTGAAGAGCATGATGACGTTCCCCCTACGTGATTGGGGTCTCGTGACCCTCTGTAAGTGTCCCCTGCCTCTTCCTCGCAGGCACCGCGCTGATCAGTCACCAGTGCGGCACTGCATCAGGCGTGGCAGGGCAAAGCAGCAGGTCACGCAAGCAGTAGATTAGAACTGCTGGGACCCGCACCATCTGCCTTCAGCTCAGCCTGCCGCCTTCTATCAACCGAGCAGCAGGTAGGTCTCTCGGAGGTGTAACTTTTAATTCACATCTAGTGATAGCTTTTACTTGTCACACTGGAGGCGGGCACGCGTTGCAGGGTGTGTACCCGCTCCATGAACCCTTCTCTGGCTCAATCCGTCTCTGCGAGCCAACGCATTGTGTGCTGAAATGTGGGCCCCAAATCGATGCCTGCAGAGTCAGCCAGGGTCAGGGGTGCTAATTAATTTCTGTGCAGCTGGTTAGTCATGTAATGAAGTGTTAAGTTGTAAATGAGTGAGTGTTGCACCCCAAAGCTCTGTTCCGGTGGTGCATTTAGGTCGGATATCTGTTCCTGAATACCAAGGCTGGGTGGTGCTGAAATGAATCCACCCTGCCTCAGATCGGCAAGTCGGGTCTTTGGCTGAGGCCAGTTGGTGAGCCGTGTTTTTTTCTGTCTGCTCAATCTGTCCCAGCACGAGGTGTGCCCGCCCTTGGCTCCCTCCAGGTGTGACAGGCCAGAAGGAGCGGATGTAGACAGAGGGTTCTTGTTCAGGCCAGTGATGCTTGAATTGAGTGGAGGGGAAAGACCGTCCTAGAGTGGCATAATTTGTACCTGGGTCAACAGTGATTGTGCAAGACTCAGTTTCCTTTCCTTCAGGTGTGACGTGTGCAAAACAGTGTTTCCATCAGCGGTTTTAATTTCATAAGCCACTTCATCACCGGTAAAAGCTCGGCCCTGAGCAATTCCTTAATTTTTTTCACAACATATCTACAAATGTTTCCCCATTAACAGGCACGGACACGAACCCTCCACCACGTGTACAAAAGCAGAGGGACTCAGAGTAAAAAGGCTAGCTGCCTCTGTGGTGGGCAGATATTGTGGCACAGAGGGCAGAAGGGCACAAAAAACCGAGTGGGACAGAGAGCAGAAGGGCACAAAAAACGAGTGGAACAGAGGGTAAAAGGGGCACAAAGGCAAGGGAAAAACGAGTGGGACAGAGGGCAGAAGGGCACAAAAAACGAGTGGAACAGAAGGCAAAAAGGGGCTAAAAAACGAGGGAAAAACGAGCGGCACAGAAGGTAGACGAGCAGAAAAAACGAGTAGAACAGAAGACAAAGGGGCACAAAGACGAGGGAAAAACGAGTGGCACAGAAGGCAAAAAGGGCACAGAAATACTGGAAAAACGAGTGGCATAGGGGGCAGCGAGGGGAACAGAAGGGAAAACCGGGCAGAAACACTGGGGGAGAGAGGGGTACAGAAGGAAAGACCGGGCAGAGAGAGCACAGGCCAGCGAGGGGAACAGAGGGAAGAAAAAGGGGCACGGAACACGTTGATTTTGAAGCTATTATTGTGAAACATCGTAAAGTGGTTTGACAACACAAATCCAAAGTCAATCCTTTCAGTGTTTCTAGGGAACTTTTAAGTATTGTGTTCAAACCACAGTATGGTGGGCTTAGAAGAAAATAGGTTTTTTAATCTTAACGTCAATGAAACTGGGCGTGGGAGGTTTCTCGGAAAAATGCGCGAGTTGCTTGGGGTTTGGTAGCTCACGACGATTTTCACTGACCAGAAGTAGCTCTCACTACACAAAAGGTTGGAGACCCCTGCCTTAGAATATCCCCAGGCGTCAGTCTGGATCCGGAAACTTTTGCGTAGCAGTACCCCTGCGTGTCGGTAGGCGTCGTCTGCAGGCGTCCCCTGCGGCTCCGCGTCCGTCGTCGGCGTCGTGATGACGTCGCTGGAGTATATAGACGCCGCCTCCGCGCGCTGACGTCAGTTCTTTGTACACAGCTTTTCCGCGCCAGAACACGCAGAGCCATGTGAGAACCAACACTGGTGCCATTTGAAACTAGGGCCCTGAAAGGGATGTCCTTAACCCTAGGTATCAGTTCGCAGAACGGGGAGGACGGGTGGGGCGGTAAGGAATCTAATACTAACTACTGTTTTTTACAGATACATCGTTACCGAAGGTAAGTAACTTGTTCATCTGAAAGAAACAGGTTAGTATTAGATTCCTTACCTTAGAAACTAAAAACTCACCTCTTTTCAAAATAATTGGGCTCCTTCCCCTATTGCTCCTCCAGAGTGCTTCAGTCAGCGCGGGGACACGCTTTTTGCGTAACCAGGGGCTCTATAAATGCCCCTTAATAATAATAATAGAATAGATACCCCAGCAATACCAACCCCGGTGGTGGGTCTGCGAACCAATACAATCCTACACCAGAAAGTCCTGGAGGACCGAATGGTCAAAGAAGCCATCCCTCCGGACTTCACTGTCCAGGCAGTAGTGCCTCGCAAAGGTGTGCAGCGAGGCCCACGTAGCCGCCTGGCAAATGTCCTGCAAGGGGACGCCCCGGCCCAGGGCAGTAGTAGCCGCCGTGGCCCGAGTGGAATGGGCCCTCAGCCCAACAGGAGGCTCCTTCCGAGCCAAAGAGTAGCATGCTTTGATGCAGAGAACGACCCATCGAGAGATGGTCCGTTTATGGACCGACCGTCCCTTCTTCGCACCCACGTAGCCAACAAACAGTTGGCGTGTGCGATCCATATAAAATGAAAACGCACGTTTTGGGTCCCGACGATGGAGCCGCTCTTCATCCTTTGAAGGATGCGGAGGCGGGAAGAAGGAAGGGAGGGTGATGGACAGCCTGATGTGAAAAGCAGAGACAACTTTGGGCAGGAAAGAAGGTCTAGTTCTTAGAACCACCTTGTCTGGATGAATGGACAGGAAGGGAGATTTGACAGAAAGAGCCTGGAGCTCACTCACTCTCCTGGCAGAGGTGATGGCAACCAGGAAAGCCGTCTTTAAAGTCAGGAGACGGAGAGGACAGGAATGAAGTGGCTCAAAGGGAGCACACATCAAGAAGGTCAGAACCAGGTTCAAGTCCCACTGAGGCATCACAAACGGAACAGGCGGATACATGTGTGTGATGCCCTTCAAGAATCTCGTTACAACAGGGGACTTGAACAAAGAAGGCTGATCAGGAAGCCTAAGAAAGGCTGAAAGGGCCGAAAGGTAGCCCTTGATAGTGCCCAGAGCAGAGCCCTGCTGGGCAAGAGAGAGAAGAAAAAGAAGAACCTCGGAAAGAGGGGCAGAAAGAGGGTCCACAGCCTTTGCTGTGCACCATGCCACAAATCTGTTCCACCGACAGGCGTATACCGACTTTGTGGAGGGACGCCTGGCTGCCAGAATCACATCACAGACTTCAGGAGGCAAGTCAAATGGCCTCAACTGCTGCCGCTCAATCTCCAAGCATGGAGGTGGAGACTGGACAGGTTCGGGTGGAGGACCGTCCCCTGCTGCAGCGACAGAAGGTCCTCCTGAAGGGGCAGGCGGATCGGGGGACCGACTGACATGCTGACTAGCTTGGGACACCAGTACCTTCGAGTCCAGTCCGGAGCCACAAGGATAACTTGGGCCCGGTCGCGCCTGATCTTCTTCAGCACTCTGGGCAGAAGTGGTAAAGGCGGAAAGGCGTATAACAGACCGCAACTCGACTCGCGCCGAAAGGCGTCGCCGTGCGAGTGCCGTCTTGGAAACTCCAACGCGCAGAACTGATGACATTGCGCGTTCTCTTCTGTGGCGAATAGATCTAACCAAGGCTCTCCCCATTGCATAAAGAGGCCTTGCGCCACGTCCGAGTTCAGACGCCATTCGTGATCCATCGAGCACCGACGGCTGAGTTCGTCCGCCCTGGCGTTCAGAGAACCTGCCAGGTGTTGAACCGTCAGAGTCACGCCCTGACGTTCCAGCCATTGCCAGAGGCCTCCTGGCAAAGGGTCCACGACCCCACCCCGCCCTGCTTGTTGCAGTACCACATGGCGGTGGTGTTGTCCGTGAACACCTGCACTACAGTCCCGTTGACAAAAGGGAGGAATGCCTTCAGTGCTAGACGAATCGCCCATAGCTCCAACAGGTTTATATGGAGCAGGGACTCCGCCGGAGACCAGATGCCTCTGATCTCCGCCTCTCCCAAGTGGCCTCCCCAGCCCTGGAGGGACGCGTCCGTCACAACAACGTGCTCCGGTTGGGGAAGGGAGAGGGATCTGCCTCTGACCCAATCGCGGTCCGTAAGCCACCACTGCAGTTGTCTTGCAGTGCCCTCCGAGATCAAGACGTGGTCGGACAAGTTGCCCTGATGCTGGGCCCACTGAAACTTCAGGTCCCACTGCAGAGCCCGCATCCGCCACCGGGCGTGATGCACCAGAAGGATGCAGGAAGCCATCAGCCCCAGCAGCCGCAGCGTCAACCTGACCGAAACCCGGGATAGCGGCTGAAAGATGGGAATCAAAGCCTGTATATCCCGGACCCGCCGTTCCGGAGGATACGTCTAGCCTTATTTGTCAAGGCCCGGCAATCGACGCAGGCGTCCACGTCGTGGTCGGGGCCCAGGCACCGGAGGCAGAGTCGGTGATGGTCCGTGACCGACATATTGCGGTCACAACCGTCACAATTCTTGAAACCGGGCATCCTACCGGCACCAAAAAGTATAAGAAGTTTACAAAACTTGGTCAAAAGACCGGAGTACTGCTCTTCGGATCTGCGCTTACTGGCGCGGAAAAAAGAAGAACTGACGTCAGCGCGCGGAGGCGGCGTCTATATACTCCAGCGACGTCATCACGGCGCACGACGCCGATGACGGACGCGGAGCCGCAGGGGACGCCTGCAGACGACGCCTACCGACGCGCAGGGGTACTGCTACGCAAAAGTTTCCGGATCCAGACTGACGCCTGGGGATATTCTAAGGTAAGGAATGTAATACTAACCTGTTTCTTTCAGATTTTGTCTTTTCTAGCTCCCATAGACTTTGTCCCGCATCCCGCGTGAGAGTGCACACTCTGCACCCGAGTCCCCTAGGCCTCCTACTAGTAATCTGAAGGTTCAGTAACGTAGTCCTAGCGATTCCAAAGCCTATTAGTACAGTACTTACCTGCTAGTAATTTCGCATTCCACTTTCAGAGTATATGGTTTTTCGTGCCCCTCGGGCATTTGTGTAAATTGTGCAACTTGAAGTATTTTCATAAGAGTTTTGTTGTGTGCTTAGTACCCTGTCCTCATAAAGAGTACAGGGCTGTTGTGATCTAAATAAATACACTGTTTATTTTCATAACACTTGTGTGGTGTCCTTTCACTTGGTGTTCAAGGGGTATATGTGATGGTATAACAGCTGGTTTAACACGCCCTCTAGAGTTTAGACCTGAAGACTGCTCGTATCCACGCTACTAGGATAGCTGGTCTATAAGGTTGACTTACAACCAATCACCATAAGGGTTGTTTGGACTGATACAAAGTGCTCACTAGAATAGTGAACATTATATATCAGGCCAACTTCTCACAACGACGATGAGTGTCTGATTTGATGGGACCCCGGGGGCGCCACAACGACGCACATTTGGAGGTGAGAGAGCCCGGGTGCTACTACCCTGAAGAACTTGCGTGTGGCGCGGGACTACCCCTCACAAGATATTCGCGCCCTTTATACGCACTGAGCCTGCGGGGCCGGAGGAGCGGGCGACTTGGAGGGGGCTACTGCAATCGCTCCTGAGTGGGAGAGTATATACTGGTTCCCACTAGTTCGGCCTCTTGACTGACGAAGACCTCGAGTACTCCGACTCGCCCGCCAGAGTTGAATCTGGCTTGATCCTTCCTCCGGAGGCCTACGCACTGATACCGACGGCCCGCAACATTGCAGATCCCCAGTCGAAGGGTGGTGCAAGGAGTAGCGCAGACTGCACGTGCCTAAGCTTGGTGAAAATCCGACCTGAGGCCTACCCCGGCGTCCCTGCATTTTTGGGTGCCCAGCTCGACGAGACCCGGCTTCCCTGGCACCTCTGACCTCTACTCACCTCTACAGCAAAGCTGAGAACTGTGAGTGCGACGAGACCTCGAGGGACCGACGATCGCCAAGACTGCACGACTTCTTTGCAACAAGCCCACCGTGTGCTCCACTGGTGAGTGCTTTGGGGTCCGAGAAGCCCCAACCCTGAGCAGCTCCAGCACCGAAGATCAGCCCTCCAGCATCTCCACGATCTGCGTGGGGCCCTTCTGCTTTTGCCTGCTCACCGCGCTGTGTGGCTACTAGCCGGCTGGCTTGTGGCCTTCTTCACGACGCCCGACGACATCACTGCTGCTGGTCTGGTTGCTCCAGACTGGCCCTTGCTTCCTTCTTCAAGAGAGGCACCCCGGACCCTCCTGGTCCACTCCAGACTCCATTTTGAGTCCACCGCGTGGGCTTGAATTTGCCAAGGCTTTGTTGCCCAATCCTGGGTCCAGCGACGCCGACAGCTTCATCCATCGTGGGACAGCTCGCTCCTCCATCCTGGTCGCCGACAACGCCTCCTGGTCCGTGAGATCTGCAAGCACAGCGTCACCCACTCACCTAGTCGAGGTGACTACCATCCGGTGCCCTCCTGGTGCCACCTGACTACTGGCTAGTAGTCTCGAACTTGGTCCCCTCTGCTTTCAGGTGTCATCTTCCTTCGATCCAGGCTTGGATCCATCGAACTTTCTTCACTGGTCGCCTGCCAGCAACTTCTTTCTTCCAGGCTCCTGGTCCGTCTACGAGGATTCCCGACGTCTTTTGAGACATATGCAGCTGCAGCCCCTGGGCTAGGTAACTTCGGCATTTCGGTGCCCCAGCATAGCCTCACTATCCAAGGGTCAGAATCCACTTTCGTTTTCCTCCTACCAGGTCGGGTTCGCCCGAGAACACTAACTTTGTCATTACTAGCTACCATAGACTTTGTCCCGCATCACGCGTGAGAGTGCACACTCTGCACCCGAGTCCCCTAGGCCTCCTATAAGTAATCTGAAGGTTCTATAGTCAAGTCCTAGCGATTCCTAAGCCTATTAGTACTGTACTTACCTGCTAGTAATTTCGCATTCCACTTTCAGAGTATATGGTTTTCCGTGCCCCTCGGGCATTTGTATATACTGTGCTAACTTAAGTATTTTCGTAAGAGTTTTGTTTTGTGCTTAGTACCCTGTCCTCATAAAGAGTACAGGGCTGTTGTGATTCTTAATAAATATCTTGTTTATTTTCATAACACTTGTGTGGTGTCCTTTCACTGGGTATTCAAGGGGTATATGTGTGGTAAACAGCTGGCTTAACACGCCCTCTCGAGTCTTTAGCCTTAGACTGCTCGTATCCATGCTACTAGGATAGCTGGTCTATAAGGTTGACTTACAACCAATCATCAATAAGGGTTGCTGGACTGATACATAGTGTTCACTAGAATAGTGAGCACTGCATATCAGGCCACCTTCTCACAGTATCCACGCTACTAGGATAGCTGGTCTATAAGGTTGACTTACAACCAATCACCATAAGGGTTGTTTGGACTGATACAAAGTGCTCACTAGAATAGTGAACATTATATATCAGGCCAACTTCTCACAACGACGATGATTGTCTGATTTGATGGGACCCCGGGGGCGCCACAACGACGCACATTTGGAGGTGAGAGAGCCCGGGTGCTACTACCCTGAAGAACTTGCGTGAGGCGCGGGACTACCCCTCACAAGATATTCGCGCCCTTTATACGCACGGAGCCTGCGGGGCCGGAGGAGCGGGCAACTTGGAGGGGGCTACTGCAATCGCTCCTGAGTGGGAGAGTATATACTGGTTCCCACTAGTTCGGCCTCTTGACTGACGAAGACCTCGAGTACTCCGACTCGCCCGCCAGAGTTGAATCTGGCTTGATCTTTCCTCCGGAGGCCTACGCACTGATACCGACGGCCCGCAACATTGCAGATCCCCAGTCGAAGGGTGGTGCAAGGAGTAGCGCAGACTGCACGTGCCTAAGCTTGGTGAAAATCCGACCTGAGGCCTACCCCGGCGTCCCTGCATTTTTGGGTGGGCTCTGGGAGCGAGTGGTGGCACAATGGGAAAGGGGGACAGGACCCAAAGTAAACTCCCCTTCTCGCAGAAGCGTCTAGAGCAGCAGAGCCCGGCTGCGGAGGGTGCCTCGACGGAGCGCTCGTGGAGGCTCCGAGCGTCGACACAGACCTTAAAACTATGCTTCTCTCCATGGAGCAGGGCATCCAGACCAGCATCTCGGCCTTGGGGTCCAAGATAGACGCGATGTCCTACAGAATGGATCGAATGGCGGAAAGGCTGGACAAGCATGCTGAGAGGCACGATATGACCGAACGCAGAATGACGGAAGTGGAGGAGGAGCAAACCGATCTGGACACGGCGCAGAAAAAGATGGAACGGATGATGCAGACATTGCAAGATAAAACAGAGGATTTGGAAGCACGTTCTCGGCGCAGCAACCTGCGCATCACGGGCCTTCCAGAGTCTACGCCGACGGGCCCTATGGAGCGCTTTGTGGAACAGCTTCTAGTGAAACTTTTAGGAGACGGAGTGTTCTCCAATATGTTCACAGTGGGGAGAGTACACAAATCGCTTGCGCCCAAGCCGCAGCCGGGCGCGCCTCCGCGCCCTGTCATAGCGAAACTTCTCAACTACAGGGACAGAGACACTGCTCTTCGCCTGGCGCGCACGAAACAGAACCTGCAGTATGAGGGGTCGGCTATATCCCTGTACCCAGACTTTACAGCTAAAGTACAAGAGGAGCGGAAGCAGTTCATACCGCACAAGAAACGTCTGAGGGAGATGGGTCTGGACTACGCGCTGTTGTATCCGGCCAAACTGCGTGTTAACAAAGGAGGCCACTCTCATATTTTCACGGATCCTAAAGCGCTGCAACAAGCAATGAAGAGATGGTCGAGGGAAACGAAAGAGAACTCGGACAGGAACCTTGAGAACGGCGAAGGTGACAGCCGCCTGGACGACCAGGATTGAATCTTTCTTGTTTGGGGCACCCCGCGACTCGCTGGGTGGATGGCAAGCCAGATCCCGGACTATTCTCGTTGAGACTGACTCCAGGTGGGGTGAAGGACCACAGGATGCTATCTCTGAGGACTGCAAGCTGCACAGATAAGTGATGTGTGTGGGGGGGGGGGGGGGGGGGGATGGAGAGCTGCCCTGGTTATGAGTTCCACGCGACTCCAGTCCCGACACCAGCAGTGGCATACTACATGGGACTTTTCCGTAGTCATCAAGGGTTGAAGGAACTGGACCTGGGACGTTTTGCTGGTCAGAGTCATGGGCATGTCCCACACGGGGGCGATAGGACACTGGTTTTTGTTATTTTGTAGTAGGTTGCACTAACTAGGGTTCCTGTGCATGGCGGAAGCGGGTGGAAAGGCTGACATGAGTTCTGAGATATAGGTTGAGACTATGACACTTGGCTACCTAGGCCCCCGCGCGTTTAGCATATTGGTTTGTTGGTTGACTTCAGTTGGGGTTGGTGCTCTGGGGAGTGGGGTGGGTGGAACACTGCCGGACCGGGTTAGGGTGGGTCTGCTGTGGGTGGGGGGTTGGAGGGTGATGTTTGGGGAGTTGCTGTTTTTGGGGGGGAGGGGCGGGGCGGGAGGTTGGGGAGGAAAGGAGCTAAGTTTGGACTGTGCGCTGTACCCTCCGGGTAATTTGAGTAATGTTGGTGTCATGGCAGCATTGTACGATTATACGACCTCAGCTGGCTCCGATGGCTAGTGCCCGGGTGACGAACTTGAATAATCCTCCTGATTCCTTACGGGTGCTGACCTGGAATGTTAGGGGTCTCAATGACCACAGGAAGCTAAGGAAAGTACTCCATTATCTACAGAGACACCACATCGATCTGGCGCTCATTCAGGAAACCCACTTACCGCTCACCAGTAAAATGCTACAGCACAGGGGCCTATTGGGTAATTCCACAGTAGCGGGCTAAACTACACACTCTAGGGGTGTCTTAACATGGGTAAAACCGCGCTCTAACTCGGTCCTACGACTGCTTAAGGCGGATCCCGAGGGCCGTTACCTAATCTCGAGGTGCGAGGGTAAGGGCCATGATCTAATTGTAGTGAATGTATATGGCCCGAACTATGACTCCCCTGACTTCTACTCCCGGTTAGCATTGAGTGTAGGACTTATGCATCAGCACACATGCTCGGGGGGGGGGTGATTTTAACCTAGTGTTAGACCCCGGGTTAGATAGGTCTTCTGGTCCCGCGCGCAAACCGGCCGCGGCGGCTGTAACCCTACAAGCAGAGTTGTTGACATTAGATCTAGTGGATGTGTGGAGAAGCAGGAATGCGGGCAGGGGTGGGTTCACACACTACTCTTCCTTCCATGACATACATACTAGGTGTAGGAGAGTAGGGTCTGCAATCCTATGATCACCCAGATTTTTTGCTTTTGTTTCACTGGTTTACGACTTTCTCTGGCTGTGGGCCTGCCAATCAGACCCACAGCCTGGCTGTTCTCTCTCTAAATTACCACATGTAACCTAGGTGCATTTACCAATTGGTACTGGGCCACCTTATCAGACCCTGTAACTCAGGGCATAGGTGTACCCAGGGCCTACCAGGGGCTGAAGCATGTATTATGCCACCCCTGGCTGGCCTCCTAAATTTGACACAACTGGCTGCATGACAGCTGGGGCAAAGTCGTGTAATCACCCTTTGCTGTAGATATAGTATACCTATATCTAACCCTAAAATGGACACACAAATTCCTATCAGTCACTCCTATGGCAGGCCTTGACAATCCTGAAGGCAGAGTGCTTGGAATCGTGTGGGATGGTGCTCTGGCATGAGCTGAGCCTGTCTGCAGCTTGCGGAACCAAGTCCTAATAGCTGTTCCATGATAACGCATACCATATACTCTTAAGTGCATTATAATCCTCGCGGTTAAATGCTATCTTTGGTATTGCTTTATCAAAACATGTTGAGTAAGGTGTCATACGAATTGGAATACTAACCCCTCGCCAATTCTGGCGACGGGGTTAGCATTCCACCCTTCTAGAGGGACACGACATGTATGTAACTGTGAACCCCGGTTAAAGTTAAACGAAGCCTCAGCTCCACAAAATGGATGCTGCCACCACAGACACGAGTCTGACCCCCTGCAGCTGGGAGTCCTTCCAGCGAGGGGAGCCTGGACAAAGGGTTTCCTGTCGAGGGCGGTGCTAGCACCGTCCCAGACAGGGTTTTGTGTATCCTGGGTAGGCAGGGCTTTACAGGAAGGTGACTGCTGAGTGGCACCCCGGTGCTCACTACGCATAGGCCAGTCAGAACCAGTTCCAGGGGCACACCAGCCCCTGGCCTGGGGAAGTCCGGCATGGGAGAGGGGTGTAACCACCCCCCTCCTAGTCCCACCCATAGGCAGGACCTAGTCACCGGGTCAACCCCTTTTCTTAGTATAAAGATAGGAGCGGGCCCCCTGTTCAAATTAGATCATCTTTGGAATCAAGACACGACTTTCTATGAAAGGACATCAAGATTTCTTCTTCAAGATTCTCCCTTGTGGCTAAGGAGTAGTCACCCTGCATCCGCAGGCACCATCCTAAGAACACTGCGGTCTGCTGCAAGTCCTTCCTCCGGAATCCGACTGCCCAGCTCGACGAGACCCGGCTTCCCTGGCACCTCTGACCTCTACTCACCTCTACAGCCAAGCTGAGAACCGTGAGTGCGACGAGACCTCGAGGGACCGACGATCGCCAAGACAGCACGACTTCTTTGCAACAAGCCCCCCCGTGTGCTCCACTGGTGAGTGCTTTGGGGTCCGAGAAGCCCCAACCCTGAGCAGCTCCAGCACCGAAGATCAGCCCTCCAGCATCTCCACGATCTGCGTGGGGCCCTTCTGCTTTTGCCTGCTCACCGCGCTGTGTGGCTACTAGCCGGCTGGCTTGTGGCCTTCTTCACGACGCCCGACGACATCACTGCTGCTGGTCTGGTTGCTCCAGACTGGCCCTTGCTTCCTTGCAACAGAGAAGCACCCCGGACCCTCCTGGTCCACTCCAGACGCCATTTTGAGTCCACCGCGTGGGCTTGAATTTGCCAAGGCTTTGTTGCCCAATCCTGGGTCCAGCGACGCCGACAGCTTCATCCATCGTGGGACAGCTCGCTCCTCCATCCTGGTCGCCGACAACGCCTCCTGGTCCGTGAGATCTGCAGAGCACAGCGTCGCCCACTCACCTAGTCGAGGTGACTACCATCCGGTGCCCTCCTGGTGCCACCTGACTACTGGCTAGTAGTCTCGAACTTGGTCCCCTCTGCTTTCAGGTGTCATCTGTCTTCAAGATCCAGGCTTGGATCACTTCGAACTCTCTTCACTGGTCGCCTGCCAGCATCTTTCTTCCAGGCTCCTGGTCCGTCTACGAGGATTCCCGACGTCTTTTGAGACCTATGCAGCTGCAACCCCTGGGCTAGGTAACTTCGGCATTTCGGTGCCCCAGCATAGCCTCACTATCCAAGGGTCAGAATCCACTTTAGTTTTCCTCCTACCAGGTCGGGTTCGCCAGAGAACACTAACTTTGTCTTTACTAGCTACCATAGACTTTGTCCCGCATCACGCGTGAGAGTGCACACTCTGCACCCGAGTCCCCTGGGTCTCCTAGAAGTAATCTAACGATTCTATAGTCAAGCCCTAGCGATTCCAAAGCCTATTAGTACTGTACTTACCTGCTAGTAATTTCGCATTCCACTTTCAGAGTATATGGTTTTCCGTGCCCCTCGGGCATTTGTATATACTGTGCTAACTCAAGTATTTTTGTAAGAGTTTCGTTTTGTGCTTAGTACCCTGTCCTCATAAAGAGTACAGGGCTGTTGTGATTTTAATAACTACACTGTTTATTTTCATAACACTTGTGTGGTGTCCTTTCACTTGGTGTTCAAGGGGTATATGTGTGGTATAACAGCTGGCTTAACACGCCCTCTCGAGTCTTTAGCCTTAGACTGCTCGTATCCACGCTACTAGGATAGCTGGTCTATAAGGTTGACTTACAACCAATCATCAATAAGGGTTGCTGGACTGATACATAGTGTTCACTAGAATAGTGAGCACTGCATATCAGGCCACCTTCTCACACTAGGATCCGACTACTGGTTGGCCTCTCATTCCATCACTAGCCGGATTGTAGAATGCACTGTACTCACGCGAACACAGTCGGACCACTCGCCAATAATATTGGTCCTGGCGACGCCGAATCGCAGGATCCCCCCGTTCACCTGGCGCTTCCCGCCATATGCCCTATTGGATGATACCTTTAGAGGGGACCTGGCGGAGGAAATAGACCTCTTCTTTGAGAAGAACCTGGGCTCAGTGGATAACTTCCAGACGATCTGGGTGGCATTCAAGGTCTTCATTTGTGGGGTAGCCATGTCCAAACACTCAAATGTGCTGAAGGCGATACGTCAGCGACTCCGTACATTGGAGTCTCAACTGGCGGATCTGGAGTCGAAACTTTTGACTGACCCGGACCCCACAACGGCTGAACAGCTGAGATCCCTCATCTCAGAATTCAACGAAGAGGCGGACAGGGAGGTCTGTTATATGGGGAAATATGCCTCAGCGAGGACATACGGCGAGAGCGAGCGCCCGAGCTCGCTGCTAACCAGAATAATGTGAGAAGATAAGCGAATCCCCAGACTGACGGAACTGGAAACCTCGGGAGGGAACACGGTCACGTCCGACGGAGACATTCTCTCTACCTTTCGCGACTACTACTCTGACCTGTACACTACCAAAACGCGCGATCTGGAGGCGGACATGGACGATTACTTAGAGCATATTCAAATACCATTCTTAGCGCAGTCGGATAGGGAGTTTCTCAGGTCGCCTATACAGGCAGACGAGCTCTTGGAGGCCCTGGCTTCCATGAGAGCACACAGCGCTCCCGGGATCGATGGCCTGACAAGTCGCCTTCTATAAGGCCTTCAAGGACAAACTCATACCACACCTCTTGTCCCTGTTTGACGACATATGCGAGGAAGGCAGCATGCCAGACACAATGAGGGAGGCTCTCCTGGTTACCATACTGAAGCCGGGTAAACCCCCCCGGTGTCTGCAGTTCGTACAGACCGATATCACTCTTAAATGTCGACGCTAAACTTTATGCCAAGGTCCTGGCCGCCCGACTGTCCCTGATCGCGCTGGAGGTGGTTGCTCCGGAGCAGTCCGGTTTTGTACCGGGTCGGAACTTGTCCTATAATATACGCACAGTGTTGGGTACCATGCAGCACGTGCGGCAGGATGCGAAGGCCATAGCCATCTTCCTGGACATGGAAAAGGCGTTCGATTCTGTCGAATGGCCATTCATGCTCAAGATATTGCGCCGCATGGGGCTGGGGGAGCAGTTTTTACAAATGATTGGCGCGCTGTACTGGCGGCCAGTGGCCAGGGTGCGTCTAGGAGATCAGGTCTCGGACCCCTTCCCCATTAGCAGAGGCACGAGGAAGGGCTGCCCCCTGTCTCCGTTGTTATACGCTCTCGTGGCTGAACCACTCGCGTGCGCGCTGCGAGAGTATCACTGGCACAGGGGGGTTAGCTTTCCGTCCTACAAAATAGTCATTTTGACATATGCAGATGACACACTACTGTATGTCCGCAATCCGGAGGCCAACCTTTCGCCGGTTCTCCGAGAGGTGGTGCGCTTTGGAGCCCTCTCGGGCCTGAAGGTTAACTGGGAGAAATCGGCGGCGTTTCCCTTGACCCCAGTGACGGATCGCTTTGACATGGAATATCCGTTACGATGGTCAGTGGACCCGGTACAGTATCTTGGCATAATGATTCACACTGATCCAGAGGTACTTTTCAATGAAAATTATGGGGTGGCCTTCAGTAATGTGAGGATGACGTGGACAGATGGTGCAAGCTCCCGCTTTCCCTGATGGGCCGAGTAGCCATCATGAAGATGGTAATTCTCCCGAGATTTTTATTCCTGTTCCACACCCTACCCATCATTCTATCGAAGGCCTTCTTTCCAAACCTAACGACACTCATGATCCATTTGGCTTGGGGGGGCAGACAACCGCATGTCCGTTGGAGCATTCTTACACTCCCGTGTGAATTGGGTGGCCTGGGTGCGCCTGATCTGGAGAGGTATTATAGAGTGGCCCAGGCCGCGCACCTGCACACATGGATTCATGGTGACGAAAACATTCCGCATGTGTGGATGGGGAGACTTTTCGCGGAGCCACTTCCTCTTCCGGCCACGATCTGTACCCCGGTCGACCGTAGGGTGGGTGTTTGGACTCGATCACGGCTACAAAACACGCCTGGAACGCCTTACTGCAGGCTAGGGAAGAAGTGCTGCTATACTCCCCTGCGATGGCGGTGGAGTGTCTGCAATGGCTGGCACCTGTCGGGGACAGGAACGTGCTCAGAGCGCTGCGTGAGCTAGGGCTTGAGTCAGCGGGAGATCTGTTTGAGGATGGTAGGGTCAAAACGTGGGACCAGGTCACCCAGGGCGTTGAACGCCCGACTCTGTTACAGCGGTTCCAGTTCCACAGACTTAGAAGTGCAATGAGAGACGTCCTTGGCCCAGATCTAGCAGAGCCACCGGACATCCCAGAACTTTCGTACGTCATAGCTACGGCGTCCCCACGGCATTTGACGACACATCTATACAAGAGCAGTGTATCATACAGAGCGCAGGAGCCTTCCAAGGCCCGTCTGGCTTGGCAAGCTGACCTCGAGATAGAAATAGATGATTCAATGTGGGCGTATTGCTGCGCCAACACCAGGAAGGTATCTCTGAATGGACGCCACAGACTAGTACACTTTAAATTCCTGCAGAGAGTTTATTATACTCCTGAACGCCTGCACCGCTATGGCCTTAGGCAATCCCCTGAATGCGAGCGCTGCCACGCTCCGGTGGCGGACTTCCTACATATGGCGTGGGGCTGCCGCAAGATATATGAGTTCTGGGTGGCGGTTATTTCGGAATTGAGCGAGATACTCGACCATGAACTGCCGGTAGACCCGGCATTGGCTCTGCTGGGCTATTCGAAACCCCTGCCGGTAGCGTGTAGAAGGTTGGCGGATATGGGACTACTGTTGGCGAGACGTACGGTGGCGCAGTGCTGGATGAGGGGCCCGACTCCGACCAAAAAACGTTGGGCCAGGGACATGGTATACTGCTGCACGCAGGCGGAACACTACAGCAAACTCCTCCCGCCCACCAGTAGATATAAGAACTTCTGGGGCTTATATAACCTCTTCAGGACCACCAGGGAGGACACAGGGGAAGCGCAGCGAGAGGAGGAGGAGGATACACAATAGACGACACCAACACGCCACCGTCGCAGGAGTTTAGTCAAGGACGGGGTCACAGGGATAGGAGAGTCAGGGCGACGGCTGGGTGGAGTATTGAAGCCTGGCTGGCGGGGGGCGAGAGGCGGACGATGATACAGGGGATGGTCACACATAGGGACAGGTAGACACACTCTCGGATCGCACAATGGGAGCCACACTAGGGACGAGAAAGGTGGACACCGACACACAGACTACAACTTAGCACATCCAGGAGCAGTCGGATCAGCGCACGGGCGGGATACTATGAGGGGGGGGGAGTTATATGGGAGTTTTCTACTTGTTCTGTATATGGGGGGTGTAGGAAGGTACCTCCTGACTATGGTTGCCCCCAACTTTTTGCCCTGTGTTTTAGCTGGTTTACGACATAGTTGGCCTGGGACCCTGCCAATCAGGACCCCAGGCCTACTGCTCTCTCTGTAAAATGGATTCCATGTACCCTAGGTGCATTTCCAATTGGTACTGGGCCACCTTATCAGACCCTGTAACTCAGGGCATAGGTGTACCCAGGGCCTACCAGGGGCTGAAGCATGTATTATGCCACCCCTGGCTGGCCTCCTAAATTTGACACAACTGGCTGCATGACAGCTGGGGCAAAGTCGTGTAATCACCCTTTGCTGTAGATATAGTATACCTATATCTAACCCTAAAAATGGACACACAGATTCCTATCAGTCACTCCTATGGCAGGCCTTGACAATCCTGAAGGCAGAGTGCTTGGAATCGTGTGAGATGGTGCTCTGGCATGAGCTGAGCCTGTCTGCAGCTTGCGGAACCAAGTCCTAATAGCTGTTCCATGATAACGCATACCATATACTCTTAAGTGCATTATAATCCTCGCGGTTAAATGCTATCTTTGGTATTGCTTTATCAACACATGTCGAGTAAGGTGTCATACGAATTGGAATACTAACCCCTCGCCAATTCTGGCGACGGGGTTAGCATTCCACCCTTCTAGAGGGACACGACATGTATGTAACTGTGAACCCCTGTTAAAGTTAAGCGAAGCCTCAGCTCCACAAAATGGATGCTGCCACCACAGACACGAGTCTGACCCCCTGCAGCTGGGAGTCCTTCCAGCGAGGGGAGCCTGGACAAAGGGTTTCCTGTCGAGGGCGGTGCTAGCACCGTCCCAGACAGGGTTTTGTGTATCCTGGGTAGGCAGGGCTTTACAGGAAGGTGACTGCTGAGTGGCACCCCGGTGCTCACTACGCATAGGCCGGTCAGAACCAGTTCCAGGGGCACACCAGCCCCTGGCCTGGGGAAAGTCCGGCATGGGAGAGGGGTGTAACCACCCCCCTCCTAGTCCCACCCATAGGCAGGACCTAGTCACCGGGTCAGCCCCTTTTCTTAGTATAAAGATAGGAGCGGGCCCCCCTGTTCAAATTAGATCATCTTTGGAATCAAGACACGACTTTCTGCGAAAAGGACTTCAAGATTTCTTCTTCAAGATTCTCCCTTGTGACTA